>NC_043019.1:6577887-6597887 GCF_006345805.1 Octopus sinensis | reverse complement strand
TAAAAGATGAAAGGCAAAGTTGATAACAGCGGGATGAAATTTAGAGAAATATTCTTTTCTACTCTAGGCATAAGGCCCGAAATTTTGGGAAGGAGCCAGTCGATTAGATCGACCCCAGTACGCAACTGGTATTTAATTTATTTCCTCGAAAAGATGAAAGACAAAATCGACATCAGCGGAATGAAATTTAGAGAAATATTGAGAATGTTCTATGCCTATGCGAGTGGAAATGACTTTAGACCAAGTAGTGAAAATAGCGGGAATGTTTCAGTCTAAGTTAATCTCTTCGAGGGGACTCATTATAAGACGGGCGCAAAGTTAAGAACAATGTATATGTGATAATATCAAATATAGGCGCAGGAGCAGGTGTGTGGTAAGTAGCTTGCTTACCAACCACTTGGTCCCGTGTTCAGTCATACTGCGTGGCCCCTTGGGCAAGTTTCTTCTACCATAGCCTCGGACTAAACAAAGCCTTGTGAGTGGATTTGGTGTCTATATATATATATATATATATATATATACACATACATACATACATACATACATACATACATTCATTCACACATACATATATAAATACATACATACATACAGAGAAAAATGAGCATTGGTCATAACTTGGTACTACTTTATTTCAATTGTTATATATTTTGGTATTCCGTAATATCTGACGTTGCCCGGATACCGAAACATATGTAGCATTCGGAATAAAAGTTTACCAAGTTATGCCCTCGTTTTTCTCTTACATATATATATATATATATATATATCATAGATATATAGATAGAGATAGATAGATAGATAGATAGATAGATAGATAGATAGATAGATAGATAGATAGATAGATAGATAGCGAGTGATTTAGGGAGAAGATCTGTTAAAATGTGGGTCCATCACTGTGTCGGGAGCGAATACAATTGCACTGAACCACAAGCTTCAATTCCAATACAACAAAACCAGACTCGAAATCAAATATCTCATATTATAAGTCAACAGCCATAAGTCGTAAGGAAGCTATAATATATATCAAATATCGATTAAAAGAAGAGAGATCAAATATTGGTTTTTCACAGACAAAAGAAAAATTTAATATAATCAAAAATAATACGAACATAGAAATTTAAAGAATTGTTGCAAAATATAAAAATGTTGTCGCAGTATTTTTTTCGTCCTTTCACTAGGTTTCAGGGGAAGGGGCAATGTCTGCGTTTCCTAAATTTCTCTTTGGTTGCTTGTTTTTTTTTATTCATTTTATGAGGTTGAATGGAGGGTTGTGGGGTTTTCGTGGTCTTTGATAGTAAAGTCGAACAATTAATAAGTTCTGTGAATTTTATTAATTTATTTTTGTGTTCTTTTTCGTTATTATAGAAACGAAATAAAGAAAAAAAAAAGTATATTTACCTATTTGAAAAGAAAATGTAAATTGAAAGTAATGATTAAAAGAAAACAAAATGGTTTACTCTTACAACATATAGTTTTCTTGGTATCCTATTTGTTGTTGCTCTCTTGCCCAACCTCCGACGAACAAGATGCTGATCAAAGACGTCACTCTTCCGCATTTTACTGGAATGTGGTGCGTAGGAGAACAAGTGACCACTTCCCAGCATTTTACTGGAATGTGGTGTGTAGGGGAACAAGGGTAGGCATAGCCAAGTGGCCTAGTAACTCGTTTTGCAACGACGTGATTTCAGGTTCAAATCTACTATTCGTCATATTGGACAATTTTATTTTAGTACTTTACTGACTAAATGACCAAACACTTGTAAGCGAAGTTGGTAGACGGAAGCAGTGACCACTTCCCAGCGCCCACACCGTCATCCACACACCCACACATTACAGATGCGCACACACTTACACACGCACACATCCACACGTCAAGGTCAACAACCCCTATCCACACGCACGCACATACCCACTCTCGCATACACACGCACGCGCACCTTCGTAGTAGTTACGGAGGCATTGACAGAGCGAAGATTATCGAGATTTGATGGGGAAACGATTCTGCAGCATATGGAGTAAGAACTCGCAGTTTCAAATGGATCGAGTGGAGGGGGGGGTTAAATTTCGCCTAAACCCTAACAGTCATTGCGTTTCCGGATAAATTTAATTTAGATTGGTTTATAATTTAGACACAGGTACACACGCATGCGTGTATTTGTGTATGAGTGTGAATCTGTCTATCTTGGCAGCAAGATCAGCAAATCAGGTGGCTCAGACGAGGACATCACGGCAAGAAGCAAGAAGGTTTAGTAAGCCCTCGCTATTCTTTGGCCGGTATGGAAGTCCACTGCCATCTCAACTCGAACTAAACTCCGCTTATTTAGTTCAAACGTAAAATCTGTGCTTTTGTATGGCTTTGAAACATGGAGAGCCACCTGCAGCAACTAGAAGAAGATCCAGACCTTCATCAACAAATGTCTCCGGCAGATCCTCCATCTAAAGTGGTTCGTCAGAGTGCCAAACACCGACCTGTGGGAAAGGGCTAACCAGGAGCCCATACATGTTCAGATTAGACGAAGGAAATGGAGATGGATCGGGGACACACTGCGGAAAGAACCCTTAAATGTGACATGACAAGCACTTGACTGGAACCCGCAGGGGAAAAGGAAGCGAGGACGCCCGAAGCAGACATAGAAGCAGGACCACCGGCCTGACATGGGAAGCAGCCAAGAAACACGCCAATGACCGCAAAAACTGAATAACAACTGTTGAGGCCCTATGCTCCACAAGGGGTAAAAAAGATTAAGAAGATACACGCAACCACGTACACACACACACATACATTCATTTATATTTGTGTGTTTGCGTGTATGATGCTTGTGTGTGTGTGAGCTTGTCGTCCCAACATCGCTTGACAACCGATGGTGGTGTGTTTACGTCACCGTGACATTAGCGGTTCGGCAGGAAGAGACCGATAGAATAAGTACTGGGCTTACAAAGAATAAGATCTGGGGGCGATTTGCTCGACTAAAGGCAGTGTTCCAGCATGGCCGAAGTCAAATGGCTGAAACAAGTAAAAGAGTAAAAGAGTATATACTTATACACACACACACATATGTGTATATATACATATATATATGTATGTATGTATATGTATATATATATATATATGTATATATATTGTAGCGTGTTTGTTCGTGTTAAGTAACATTGAGAATACTGTGCGCAATAGAGTTAAATCGGTTTGTTTATTAGTGAATGGCCGGCACGATTATATTTTCTTTTCAACCAGATATAAGACACTTCAAACCCAATAACCTGATCAATGTCCAAGAGGTAATATGTATATATCTATATCTATATATCGATCTATCTATGCCTCTACCTTTTTCTTACTTTGTTTTTGTCTCTCACTCTCTCTCTCTCTCTCTCTCTCTCTCTCTCTCTCTCTTCTCCTCTTTTAGCGTATTTATACACATATTATGGGGGAAATATCTAGAGAAAGAAAGAAAGAAATAAGGAAGATAAAGGAAAGAAGGTTGAAAGAGGTGGCTTTGCGTATGGAATAAGAAGAAGTAGACGAAGAAGAAGTAGAAGAAGAAGAAGAAGAAGAAGAAGAAGAAAAAGAAGAAGATGAAGAAGAGAAGAAGAAGATGAAGAAGAAGAAAGAAGAAGAAGAAGAAGAAGAAGAAGAAGGGAGGAGGGAGGGGTGGAAGGGCAGAGTAGGGGGAGAAGGAGGAGGAGGAGGGGAACGAAGGATGGGAGGAGGAGAGGAAGGAGCTTGACGAAGAGGAAAACGGCACTGTAGTATGTATTACACTCAGAATTCATTGAATGTTAGTCGACTGTTTTATGAAGAACCCCACGCCCCATTTCCGCCGGAAGTATTGTGCACATCCGCCCTTTTTCTTTTGGGAAATCCTTTAAGTTTCTCATAGTTTGGTCTGTTCATTTATTGTCTTCAATTTCCTTTTTTCTTCCCAAGACGTTGCTACCAGTATATATATACAAAACAAAAGAAAAAAGAAAAAGGAAGGACGGGGTGGTCATCATTAGAAAGACTTTGAACATAAAAGTTTGATCGATCAGCACTGAAGTGAGGTCTCACAACAACAGCAACATCAACAACAACTCAACAACAAAAACCACATCAACAACAATTATTACAGCATCAGCAAGCTCCCGCCCCATCGCTAAATAAAAACTAATAACACACGTTAAAAGACGAACGCAGGCTATAAAGTATATCAAATATCGATTAAGGCAAGAAAGCTCAAATATTGGTTCTCAACAGACAAAAAGCCTATTTAATTTGATAAAAAGAAAAACACTTAGAAATCTAAAGAATTCTTGCCAAAAAAATTTTTTTTATTCATTTTATTAGTTTGTTTGTGTCTGTGTGCCTATTTGGAGGGTAGGGGTATAGGTGTATGGTTTTGTTTTCTAATTTGTTTATCTGTATTCTTATGTATTGTTGTTTTTATTTGTTGTTTATATTTAGGGTTATTTTCTGGTTGTCTTTGATTTTAAACTCTAACAGTTAGTAAGTTCTATGATGGTAATTTTTTTCTTGTATAGAATCGAAATAAAATAGAATTATCTATTGCAAAGCAAAATAAAATATCTAAAATGAAAATTAAAAATAAAAAGAAAAAACATCAAAAATTCTAACAAACAAAAGAAAATCTGATTCTGACATCTAATCACTTTGTTAGAATCAACGTTTCGATTGCCAAATCGTCGTTGTCGTTCTTGTTTTATTTTCTTCTAATTGTTGTTGTTGTCGTTATTTAAGATGGAAGTGTTGTTGATGACGCTATTGTTTTTTCGCTCTTAAGTCACCTATGAGGCAATAATTCACCAAGAACTATTTTAACTGGCACTGGTGTCTGTAGATAGCCAATGGCTTGCACATTAGAATACAGGATAAGGTAAACATCCTTTCGGAGTAATATATTCTCATAGGTCCGATTTCCTTACCGTATATATTCCATCTGCCGATCCATCGCATGATTAATCATTTTTGCCAGCTGAGAAAAAAAACAGGATCACGTATCGTCCTCTTCAGGATTGGAAACTACAATCTTTGGGAGCCAAGTGCCTCCAACCTACTTGCACTCAGATTTCATACGAGTGGAAAATTAGATTATGGATTAACTGTGAAGAGTATTGTGGAGAGTAACTGAGAAGCCACAATCTCAATTGACTATTCTGAATACATATAATCAGAAGCTTAGCGGTATTTCCTCTGTCCTTACTTTCCGAGTTCAAATTCAACAAAAGTTGCCTTTGTTTTTAATCCTTTCAGGGTCGATAAATTAAGTACGAGTGAAACACTGGGGACCATGAAATTGTGTTATCCCCTCCACTAATATTTCAGGCTTTAATAATAATAATTCCAAGGCGCACTCAACAACATATCTCTATTTCATCTTCCTCTCTTGTTCTTCTTCCCCTCTATTTTCCTCTCCCTGACTTTCACTAATTCTTCTCCTCTCCCCTTCAATGTTCCCTCTCTTTCCCTCATTCTTCCTCCTTGACTCTCTCGTTTCTCACATGTGAGCAACGGCTATCTTTCTTTCACTTACTTTCTAATGACAAAACTTGCATTTTTGCCTGTCTTTTCTCAAAGCTCGTTTCTCCAGCGTTCATCACTTCACCCCGTTGTAGCTTAACTGCCATCACTATTTCTTTTACTGTTTTGTTCTCACTGGCCTGTTTTCTTCACCACTTTAACCCCACGCAAATCCCAATTTTTTTCACATTTGCGTGAACAACTGTCTTAAAGAAGTCGCGTCATGTCCCTATCTTCGAAATACGGAGTAGATAAAACAGGGAAATGATTTTATGTTCCCTGTCTCTAATTCTTTCTTTCGTTGTTCGAAAAAAATTTTCGTTTTCCATGTTTTTTTTATGTTCCCGTTTCTTATTTTGTTCACGTTTGTTTTTACCGTCCTGTATACATGTATGCATGTATATATACATATATATGTAGACTTGTACATATATGGGTTTATATATATATATATATATGTATATATATATGGATACATACATACATACATACATACATACATACATGCATACATATATATATATATATATATATATGTATGTATGTATGTATGTATGTATGCATGTATGAATATGTATATATATATATGTGTGTGTGTGTGTGTGTGTGTATAAATAAATTTAGATGTTGAAGTGAATATAACGGTTTTTGTGTGTCTTTAAATGCCTTAAAACACGTTTCACGCTACAATTGTTTTTGTTTCTGCACTTGATCTCAGGTCAGGTCACTTGCTATGCAAGTACATCTCCTAATATATGTATATATGCATATACAGATGTATTATATATATATATATATATATATATATATATATATATATATATATATATATATGTACATACATATATATATATATATGTATATATATATATATATATATATATATATATATACACACACATACACACACAGAGATATATATATATATATATCTATATATATGTATGTGTTTCTGTCTAGGTGCATGCCTGTGTGCGGGTGGGTGTTTGCGTGTATGAGGGTATGCGTGTATATGCGTATATACGCTTACATACGAATATTCATGATTATTAGCACACACATGTAAATGCATATTCATATCATATCACAGATTGTTTTTCTTTCCGTTATATTTGAAACGGTATCAGTGAATATTTACCAGAAGAGCTGGAACTTTTTTCCTTTTATTTCTTCTTTTATTCTACCCTAAAACGAATTCTGATTTTCAATCTTTCGTACGAATATATGCTCTAAATGGCGCTGCCTTCATTTAGATTTCAATGATAAAACTACATTCTACAGGAATTATTGTTCCCCGTTCTCTTTTGTACTCGTCGAACCACTAAACTGCCTCATATTTATCGCTTTTATACATCATTAATATTTTATATAGTTAAAGAGAGGCGACGAGAACGCGACAAACTTTTGTGGTCGCCCACTCGACTAGAAATACCAACAAATTTCCATTCAAAGCACGTACTATTGCGCATATATGAAGGGTGACTCAGAGTTGGTTTCTCGCCCTTGGATGGCGATCTGCCAGTGGAACAATTCATTATTTATAATTTTTATTGTTCTTATTGTTTTTACTGTTTACATGTGTTTTAGGCAAAATCCTACCGACCCTTTTGTACATTTTTTCCTTTGTGGGCGACAATTGTCACCAATAAAGAAAGCATCATCATCATTATTGTTATTATTGAGTGAGAGAGCAGTTCATGCCATCAAAGTGACACTGGGGTAAAATATACGAAGCCCAATATACCCATCATGACTACCCGTCTGATAAGAGTACACTAGGCACATGCATCACAACCATATGTGCGCGACATGGTGATTTCATATCAAGATAAACAGCACATGTCCTTGCAGGTGGGGCCCAGTTAGAAATTTCTTCAGGTCAATTAGCCCATCCCGTTCAAAAGATCCCTGAATAAGGGTTGCTTAAGGATGTTGAAAGAACCACCCATGTTTCCAGAGGTGAATTATTCAAGCCCCAAAGAATTCCTCTCAACACAAGACAATGATGCTCCTCCACTACTTCAGCTTATGAATAGAGATGCACATATCTTCAGCCACCAAGGAACATGCTCAACTGGTTATGGTTAAACAACTGACAAGCAAATCTGTGGTATTGAGCAGAATATTTGCTGTAGCCCATCTTTTATACCAAGACAAAACAATGTACACGATAACACTTCCAATCGCCATCATCATTATTATTATTACTATTATTATTATTATTATATTATTATTATATTATTATTATTATTATTATTTTATTATTATTATTATTATTATTATTTTATTATTATTATTATTATTATTATTATTATTATTATTATTATTATTATTATTATTATCGTTATTGTTATCGTTATTGTTATCATTATTATTATTATTATCATATTATTATTATTATTACTATTATTATTATTATATTATTATTATTATTATTATATTATTATTATTATTATTATTATTATTATTATTATTATTATTGAAATTGCAAAGATTATTGGTGTTTTTTTTTTTCATTTTTTATTCCCTTTATTACACCTCTGGTTTGCATAATTCTCAAATTTTATTCCCTTTATTTCCATTCTCAATCAGACATTTTTTTCCCCTTTTTTTTGTCAGATTTGGGCGGTACTAAGATTCATTAAGCTTTCGTTAGTACCGTGTTTTTTTCATGCTGTCATTATACGTTTTTATTTCATTAATACTATGTTTCGTTTTCCTTAATAACTAGATAGCCTTGATGTCTCTCTTCTAAAAGTAGTCACGTCATGACCTCCTCTTAATAGGGACGGATGTATTCAGTTTGTAATGAAGAAGCTCGCATTCACTAACCATTAAAATGTGACTGAAAGAGAAAATAATTGAATAGTTCATTAGCCGTCATATAGGAGAAATGGCTGTCAAATGAAAAACAAAAATGTCGGTTCGTTGCTGCTATATGAAGGTGGGAAAATAAGAGACAGACCGGTCCGGCGTTGACAAGCGTTATTTTGTACAAGAGCTTAAAGAGTGGTACAAAATATAAATTAAAAAAAAACCTCTTTTAGCAGAAAAGGGGTCATCGTTTGATCATCAAAAAAAATCTAAGAGCAGGGAACATAAACATAGAATGTTATAAAATATGATGTGAGACATCACCATGCCGTGTCCGCTAACATGCATAGATAAACATATAGGAGCAGGCGTGGCTGTGTGGTAGGAGGAAGTTTATTTTCCAACCACATGGTTTCGTATTCAATCCCAGTGCTTGGCACCTCCGCAGATGCTTTCTACTGTAGCTTCAACCAGAGCAAAATCTTTTTGAATGTATTGGCAGAGGGAAACTGTAAGAATCACGACATGTATATATATATAAATGTCTTTATACATAAAAACTGAGAATGTGTGTCTGTCTGTCTGTCTGTCTGTTTCCCTAAAACTTGAGAACTACACAACCAATTCCATTCAAATTTTACACATGCCTTACTTAGGATCCATGTAGTTTCATGGGCAAAAAAATGTTCAACTTCTTGCCTAGAGCGAGCCCATAGCAATATCATATCTTCTTCACTATTTCAGTATTACGTGTTAAAAGTGAAACAAATACGTTTCTCTATTTTATGTCAGATACTTTCACTTTAACAATAAAAATAATAATAACAATTGAATTATATGTAGTAAGTAATAATTAAAATCAAACTAAAGTAACATAACAAAAGTAAAAATAGCAATTGGTATAAAATTGCATCAATGATTTAAACTTGAATAAGTGATTTCACATGAATGGGAATTAATTAAAAATAAAATTAGCGTGCAGAAATGGAATAGTCCAGATGGATAATAAAAAATTAAATTAAAGAAAAGACTATTGTCTATAAAGTATATAATGTAGAGAAAAAAGAAGATTTGAACACCTGGAGGAAAGCACCTTCGAAAAGTGTCTTGGTGCGACTATGAAAGGTATCTAATCAGAGGCGGTAAATTCGCCACAATAGAAGCAAGGTTCGAGTCAACGGAGCGTGCAAGGGAGTACTCGACTCGAACTTGCAAAGTGGAAATATTTTACTTTTATCTTTATATCTGGGACGTAGGACGTCCCGGAGAAAAAATTTAATCCCCCCCCCCGAAGTAGAGATAGGCTGGATTGTAGCCACACTTCTATACAAGAGAGAGGACAAGATACAATTGATCGAAATTACAAGAGACGGGCTAACAATTCCAGTCTGTTATATATTTTGAGTATTGTTATCACTAGCGATATCAAGATATAACTTTGTATTTTGTATTTAATGTGTAGATGTATATATATAGATATACATGTAATATGTACACATATATATATACACATATATACATGCACTAGCACCATGACCCGGCAACGACGGGTCTTTAATGCTAGTATATATATATATATTGAAAACATGAATAGAAAAGCCATTTCTAATCATTTTGTGAAATATATAATACTGTATCAAGGACTTTCTATCTTTATTCTACTATCTATCTAACTTTATACATACATACATACATACATACATACATACATACATACATACATACATACATATATATATATATATATATATATATTATATATATATATAATATATATATATATAAGTTCAGCAGACTTTAGATGGTATTATCATATATATATCCATGGGGTGATTATAATCATGTAGCATTAAACGATTGTACCAAATTATCTAAGATATACTTGTTGCTAATTTTGATTATATATATATGTGTGTGTGTGTGTGTGTGTGTATGTATGTATACATATATAAACATTAATGAGAAATGGAAAACAAAACAATAAATTGAACAATTATGAATCCAATTCATTTTAAATATTTTATACAGACAAATGACGCCTGCCATAAATTACCGCTGTTTCCGCTTCATTAATAAAATGAAGATTTTCAATTATATCAAATCCGTTTAGATATGTAATGATACTTCATCAGATAGACATATCTTCTTAAGCATTTAATTTCCCTTATGTGTATTTTACACCTAGCTAATCTGTTATTTGAAATATAATACATCGCCATGATAGATCGCTAGCCACTAAACCTTTTTCTATTTTCTCTCCGTCTATATTTTTGTGTTCCTTTCTGTCTAAGAGCGTAGACTCAAAACATAAAAGACTCTCTCACTTCCTTAATGAAGATATATATATTTAATCCTACAGTGGTGGTATTGTAAGATAATTCTAAATGAGTTAGTCACCTTCCTCCCATACTTCTCGGTAAATAAATCCTGTTCACATCAGCTTTTGGGTGGTTCATTCGGGCCATGGTTAGTAATTATCTGGCCTTAGAGTCTCGCTTCTTTATTTCGCTCATTTGTCAGTTGATGATGTTCAAATTGTAAGTTACGATTGGTACTGCAAGAGTGTTAGTCGCTTCTATTTTGTTTGCAGCGTTGAGTTCAGTCTTTGTTACTAACCGTACACTCCTGTAGTACACTTTTCTAATCTTCTCTTTCATTGCTGAATGTTTTATGTCATTACTTACCATCATCATTATCATTATCATTATTATTATTATTATTATTATTGTTATTATTATTATCATTATATTATTATTATTATTATTATTATTATTATTATTCAGGTCACTGCCTAGAATCGAACTCGGAACCTTGGGGTTAGTATCCCGCGCTCTTAACCACTGCGCCATATGCGTACATGCCTCGTTGTTATTTTTCCTTAGCTTCAGTGGTTCAGTGATCTAACGCGACTAACCGAAGTCGTAGTTTATGGTATCGGAATTATTATCTCACACTTTTCACATATTTCACATTTATATTTGCAGCAGTGACTAACCGAGAGTGTTTTATTGGCTCTGTATTATGAGGTTACCTTCATATTTTATATTGTATCACATTCATATATCCAACCGTGACTAACCGAACGCATTCCGCTGGCTCTGAAGCTTATTGGAATATGTTATTATCGTCTCACATTGACTAAATAAATATCTCGACAATTTTTCATTGTTTCTTACATTCGAGAACCAATTTTCTATGACAGATCTATTGCACTTTATTATACTGTATTTAAGGCAAAATTTTACACGAGGTATATCATTACACTACATTAAAGACAAAGAAAAGGCGATGAGTTGGAGAATAAAAGGTGTGTTGGATAGAATAACTTACGATAGTAGTTCTGTTATATTTTTTCTCTGAGTTCAAATTCCTATTTAGTTCACGTTTGTATTTAAGCATCAATATGGTTTTTGGTTTTGGTTTGCACGATTCTTTATATGAGTTCGTGTGTTGAAGCATATTCTGTTGTTTCTGGGGAGAGTCATTTACTTTTTGTGCCTTATAATTTAACACACTCACCGGTAAAATTTCCACTTATTTCTTATTTTTATTTTCCTAAAATTTTCGTTGCGTCTTGCAACCTTTTCAATAGTTTTGACTATAGTCAAGATTATTGAAAAGATTGCAAGACGCAACGAAAATTTTAGGAAAATAAAAATAATTAATATCGTGTCTAAGTCAAAAGTTTTGGAATAATTTGATAAATTATTTTCTTTATTAGACAAGTTACAATAAAAGCAGGTTAGCATTCAAAGTAGAGGCCATCGTGTTGCCCCATCTGAAGCTGCCATTCTGCCAGTTCTTTGATCCCACACTGATACCAAATCTAGCCCTTCGAGGCGGAGAACTCTTTCACTGAAGATTCCACATCCACTTAGTTGATGAAAAATCGAGATCGCTGGAAATGAGCTATGGATCGCGACATGGAAATGAGCCGTGGATCTCGCTGGAAATGATAATAATAATAATAATAATAATAATAATAATAATAGGCAGTGGCTCTCATGGCTTCTGATCTTAACTGATTGGAAGTGTTATCATGTACAGTGTTTTGTCTTGGTATAAAAGATGGGCTACAGCAAATATTCTGCTCAATACCACAGATTTGCTTGTCAGTTGTTTGACCTTAACCAGTTGAGCATGTCCCTTAGTGGCTGACGATATGTGCATCTCTGATCACGAGCAGAAGTAGTGGGGGAGCATCATAGCCATGTGTTGAGAGGGATTCTTTGGGGTTTGAATAGTTCGCCTCTGGAAACATGGGTGGTTCTTTCAACATCCTTAAACAACCCTTATTCAGGGACCGTTTGAGCGGGATGGGCTACTCGACCTGAAGAAAATTCTAACTGGGCCCCACCTGCAAGGTCATGTGCTGTTTATCTTGATATGAGATCACCATGTCGCGCACATATGGTTGTGATGCATGTGCCTGGTGTACCTTTATCAGACGGGTAGTCATGATGGGTATATTGGGCTTCGTATATTTTACCCCAGTGTCACTTTGATGGCATGAACTGCTCTCTCACTCAATAATAATAATAATAATAATAATAATAATAATAATAATGGTACAGGCTTGTCCATTGATACTTTGCAACAGGTATGGACTTGACAAGGCAAAAAATTGGTACGACCACAAACCTAAAGGCATCGTCGAAAATAGAGATGTAAAGATCCTATGGGATTTTCTGATTCAATGCGACCATGAGATAGAGAACAGGAAGCTGGTCATAGTCTTAATTGAGAAAGAAAACAAACTGTGCTGGATTATAGACGTAGCATGCCCAGCTAACAACAGTGTATGCGATAAGGAAGAAAGAAAAGTTGAGAAATATGACAGGTTAGCTTGGGAAGTTAAGCAGTTGTGGTCGGTGAGAAAAGTAGCAGTAGTACCAATAATTGTCGGAGCCTTGGGAACAGTCATCAAAAATCTCGAGAAGTACGTGGAAGGAATAGGAGCTGCAATAAGAGTGGAGCACTTGCAGAAAACAGCACTGCTTGGCCATTGCGTTTTTATTTTCCTCGTGAAGATAAGACCATTAAATTTAGTTTAGCTGCGATTTCTAGCCTGAACAACGCCCACTAATAACAGGTACTGTCGCTGAGTAATAGAGAAGTTATTGTAATTTATGGTTCATCATTAAAACGAAAGAAATTTCAAAAACTTTTATTAATTTTTTTTTTAAGCAACGAATCTTTAATGGCGACGGTTCAGGAAAGAAATTTGTTGTAATAGAAGACCACATTACTGAAAAAAAAGTCTTTTTTGACATTGATGATTAAAAGAATTAATAAAATTACGAAATAATCACGCAACAAGCATTGATTGCAAATTTTTTCATTATGAATAAACATAAATTTTTATTTATTTATTCAGTATTTATTGTATGCCTGTTTTTAACTTTTTTTTTCTCAATTTATATCTGAATGTGATGAATGAATATCATTTTTTTTTCATAACTAATGAATACTTCCTTTCAAAAATCTCAAGGTGTCCGTTTTTTAAAATATATTTTTTAATATCTGATGCATAAATGCGTATGTATGCACGTACGTATATATGTATGTACATATATATATGTATGTGTGTGTATATATATACATAAATGTGTGTCTGTGTATATATGTATATATGAATGAATGTATGTGCATATATATGTATATACATATATATATGTGTGTCTGTGTGTATAAGTATATATATTCACATATATCTATTTATACACATAAATATACATATATATGTATATATACATATATTCACGTATCTATGTATGTATATATACATGTGTGTGAGTGTATGCCAGTGTGTGTGCGTGTTTGTGTGTGTGCACGCAGATACGTAAGAAAATACGTATTTATAAACACATACATACGTATAAGCGCCGCGTAGTGGACTGTTTAAGACATTCACCTCGCAAGTACGAGATCCTGGGTACGATCATACCGTATGACACCGGATGGTACAGAGGAAGAGAAGTGACTGACAGCGAAATGGGTGTTTGTGTGTTTGAGTGTAAATGCATATATATATATATATATATATATATATATCTTTTCTCTTTTTCTCTTTTACTTGTTTCAGTCATTTGACTGCGGCCATGCTGGAGCACCGCCTTTAGTCGATCAAATCGACCCCAGAACTTATTCTTTGTAAGCCCAGTACTTATTCTATCGGTCTCTTTTGCCGAACCACTAAGTGGCGGGGACGTAGACACACCAGCATCGGTTGTCAAGCAATGCTAGGGGGACAAACACAGACACACAAACACACACACATATATATATATATATACATATATACGACAGGCTTCTTTCAGTTTCCGTCTACCAAATCCACTCACAAGGCATTGGTCGGCCTGGGGCTATAGCAGAAGACACTTGCCCAAGATGCCACGCAGTGAGACTGAACCGGCAATCATGTGGTTGGTTAGCAAGCTACTTACCACACAGCCACTCCTGCGCCTATATATATATATATATATATATATATATATATACACACACATATGTATATATATATCTATTATATAAAATCCGTTCTGTCTGTGTGTGTGTTACAAAAACCGATTCCAGGTGAGAATGCGATCGATAAAGCCGTGGAAACGTGCATTTATACGCGCAAGTACATCAGCTGTTGCGATCTACTTACTGGCACTTTAAACTCTTCGGTTGCATATTTGTTTTAAAAAAATCGTTTTTCTTTGGAATAGAAAAAAAGCCTATCTGTATTTATTCTTTTGCTGTTGTCTCAAATTTAGGTTAAATCAGTGTTTCTCAAAAGGAAGGACTATGGGGCGGTTGGGCAAGTTGTTTTCAGAGAATTTAGTTTAAATGTTTGACAACTCAGCACCGTCATTGGACGGGGGACGTTTTGCTCGTATATATATACATATATATATATATGAATAAATAAATAAAACATATGCATATATACATACATATATGTACGTACCTACCTCTACATGTTCATCCTCATCATCCTCATCGTCGTCGTCTTCATCATCTTTTTCGTTGACAGCGAACACAACAAAGATTCGTGAACAGAAGCAGTAACGAACAGAACTTGCGTCGGTTGATAAATGACGTAAACAGCAAACATGTCAGTTCTCCCTCTGCAGAGAAATTCCGTTCGTCGCTCAGTTTGATATAAAGAATAATAGATCGACAACACCAAGAACAATACTAACAACATCAGCTACAAGAACAGCAGCAGCATCCATAACAGCTATGGTGGTGCCATCGCATTTATCCAATCAAAGCTTCACAATGGTTCTCCTAAACACAGTTTACCTGAGAAACACCTGCATCGGTGGTGACAACACTTGTATAACCAATGAAGGATATATTGTTTTTAAACTTCATATCCGCATACAGGAAGGCACATAAGTAAGCTTACACACACACACGCAGTCTCAGAGAGAGAGTCTTACAGGAATATCAAAATTGATAACTGATTTCTGATTCATGCATACGGGAATACGTTTTAATAGATTTTATATACAAAATATCAACAAGGATAGCGTGAAAGTGTGGTGGTAAGAAGCTTGCTTCCCCACCGCACGGTTCTGGGTTCAGTGCCACTGTGTGGCACAATGAGAAAGTGAATTCTAATCTAACCTCAAGCCGAGCAAAATTTCTGAGAGGTTTTGGTAGATAGAAACTAAAATACGCCCTTTGTATGTTGTATGTATGTATATATATATATATGTAAATATTATATATATATGTATATATATATGTATATATGTATATATATATATTATATATATATAATATATATATATATATATTATATATATATATATATATATATATTATATATATACAAACATGCATACATACATACATATAGATATGTATGGATATATATATATATTATATACGTTTAAATATTGTTGTGCAGATTTATTGGCTAAACTGGCAATATGACCATTCCGAAATATAACAATATATATATATATATATTTATATTTGGGTGTTTGGGTTTCCACCCACCCTACTCACCATCGCTTGACAAACCATGTTGGTGTGTTTAGGTCCCTGTAACTTACAGGTCCAGCGAAAGTGAGCGAGAGAATAAGTATTATGCTTGATTTCTTCAGCTAAAACCCTTTAAGGCGGTGCTCCAGTGTGGCCACAGGCATATAGCTGTAAACAAGCAGAATAATAAAAGACTTCTTAAACATTTCTACATGCATAAATATATATTGTTCGTGTATATATTACGCTATATTAGCGAGCATGCTCAAACCCGTATCTACCCGAACATGCGAATATATTTGAGAACTAAGAATGCTTCCGTTCTGAATGGCATTACATTAACTTGAAAACTCATTCTTTTAATTTCAACATTTAATTTCTACATAGTGTTGGGTTGCACTTAACTTGACATCGTAAATTATTTTTGTGAAAGCATTCGGCTACAATAGAATAATTACGATCCGCATTCGAAATTATGGTAAAACACCTGTTCAATTCAACTTCGTTGGAAATTACTAGGTTACACGCCAAGTTGGTGTGTATTGTTGGATTAACGAAGTAAAAAAAAAATAAGACTTTAATCCATAGGTAACTGTACATGTGAACGTGGGCGTGTGAAGCACACACACACACACACACGCACACACACTCACACACACTGCCCACAGATGCATACACACATAGATACACACACATGTATTGTTGAAACGTTAATCTCTACACATTATTCTCTCCGTTTTCTTTTTCGTTCTCTCCCTTTTTCTCCCTCGCAATTATTTCTCCAGAAGAGCGTAGGATGGCTCATAACGTCAAAGACTACTTCTCCATTCTTTCCGAATGTTAAGCTAAACACCTGCTTGTTTTTCCCTCACCTGTCTTTGTCTTTTATTTCTGTAAATTTGAACTATATATATATATATATGTGCCTTATAATGTAACATACTCACCGGTAAAATTTTCACTTGTTTCTAAAAAAAAAAAAAAGAAAGAAGTGGAAATTTTACCGGTGAGTGTGTTAAATAACAAGCCACAAAAGAAAATGACTCTCCTCAGACACAACAGAATATGTTTCAACACACGAACTCATATAAAGAATCTGCAAACCAAATCCCCAAACGAAATATACATATATATATATATATATTATATATATATTATATTATATATATATATTATATATTAATATTAGGACCTTAACTGTATGAGATTCTATGCACCAATAAAATTATAAAAGCAGCAAACAGCCAAAACCATTAAAGAGGATACTCACAAATGCAAAACTATACTATAAAATAACGGAAGCATGAGTTAAAAAATGTGAAGCGCCGAATTGTGGAACATGTTCTAACATAATGGAAGGCTCAGAATTCCATTTTAAACAAGGACAAAAATCTAAAACTAAAACTGAATACACTTGCGCCTCTGAAAATCTCATCTACGTCATAACATATTCCGGTTGACGTAGAAACTATGAAAGTTCAATAGGAATGTCCCTAAGATGTAGATATGCACTACATAGAGAATAATTCTACCACCCGCAAAACCGTCAAATACCGCTCGGTGATGACATAGAGGGACGCCAGCCACTATTCACTATATTCCCACTATGCCAATGCTCGGAAAGCACCTCAACTCAACAAAGACTAAATACAGAGACTACATTTATTGAAAAATACAAACTAAAACTTAACAAATAAACAAACAACCAGAAGGGAAGAAAAAATCTGCCTTTCCTTAGGAAAGAAATATTATATCTACTGATTATCCCCCTTGAGTTATACTCTCCTTTATTCTGCTTTTCTTTTGGTCTAAATCTATAGAATAATGCATATGTTCGAAATAAAATGTTATTAAGATTTGATAACATTGAGTCATGATTAACGAAGCGAAACCGGTGAACTCTGTACATATTGTACTAGTGAATAGAGATGGCCTAATTTTGCTCCACGACAATGCACGTCCTCACATTCCTCAAGCTATGGTTCAAAAGTTGCAACGCCTGAATTATGAGATTTTGCAACATCCTCCTTATTCTCCTGATATCTCTCCCACTCATCATCCCTTATTGAAGCATTTTGATCATAAGCAATAAAACATTCTTAAATAGAGAAGAGTTGACTGAAGCATTCGGACAGTGTATCACAGCAACAGATGAATATTTATTTAAAGATAGAATATATGACATAGAGAAACGTTGGGTAAACCTCATAAATGAACATTGATCGTATTTCGATTAAATAAATCAGTTCCCTAACACTTCTGAAACATTTTATTGTTACCTTTCAAATACTATATTTCATGTGAAACAACCTAATATAAACACATAGCCCTTAATTTCACAGCAGAGTATAATCGATTAGCGTGTGCAGGAACCCAGATTTGTCGATTGAAATATTTTATTTTATGTTTCGAATTTTGAAATGCAAAGCATGGCCCCAATAGATTTTAACAGCGAAATTGCACAAAACATTTTGTTTGTGGCTCTACCAGTTCTTCCAATGCGCCAGCTCCTTTACGTCGAAAAGTAATTAAACGCAACAAATTTCCTCTTCCGGTGGGATTTTCCGTTTTTCAAATCAAGTCAAAACTTCGTCGATGAGGATTTCTTTGAAATTAAGAAACAACGCCATCTATAAAAGGATGACGAAAGATGAAAATTTGAAGGAAGGAAGCAAATAAGGAGAGAACGAAAACAGAAAGAAAGGAGGAGTGACAGAAAGAAACGATGTTAGAATAAAAGAAGTGAAGGAAACTATTTCATCCATTTTAGTATCCACTTGGACTTAGATATCGCTTTGTGCTGCTCGTTATACATATAGAGCAATTACGCATGCGCGCTCCTACGCATACATATATAAATGTAATTTGCTTATATATATAGGTAAAAAGACAAGGTAGAACATGCGAAAATAATTTTATCATGAAGTACATTTGTACATTTTAGTACCGGTTTCCGTCTTTGTAGACTTTTTCGACTAAGAGTAAAATAAGAAAAAAAACAGTTAAATTGAAGAAACTAAATTAAGTGAAATGTTTTGTAGATATTTTCAAAGTCTTTAGATAGTCTGCCTCTCTATTCCTTCGTGAATGCCTGGTAGGTAGGTCTGTAGGTAGGTAGGTAGGTAGGTAGGTAGGTAGGTAGGTAGGTTGGTTGGTTGGTTGGTAGGTAGGTAGGTAGGTAGGTAGGTAGGTACATACATACATACATACATACATACATACATACATACATACATACATACATGCATACATATATATAATCTGAAACCGATATCCATATCAAAATGGATACTTGAAAGAAACAATTAATTCCTTTCTTTCTTTCTTTCTTTCTTTCTCCCGCTCTGACCACCTTTTCTTCTCTTCCTTTCGAACTTCCATTTCTCTCTTCTCCTTTGTCGTAACTTTCACAGAAAATCTCACCAACTTTCATTAGATTTGAAAAGTAAAAAGGAATTGTCTTACCGGAAGAGGAAGTTTCCGGCGATTATCTTACATCATATTATGTGAGTGTATATATGTGTATGTATGTTTCTGATTTCTCTAAATGTATAACAGAGATTCGTAACTGTGTGTGTGCGTGCATGTGTGTATGTGTTTTTGTGTGTCTTGGCGTGTGTGTGTGTCTACGTATGGATCGTTTGATGGATTTATGGAGTGTGCGTATATCACTCGATGTACTTAT
>NC_043019.1:6557887-6572887 GCF_006345805.1 Octopus sinensis | reverse complement strand
TCATACTACCATTTCTCTTTCGTTAAACCACATATGTTTACAAAACGTTTTACCTGTTTACCGTTCTAAGATATAAAGACAGGTGCGAAAACAGTAAGACCAGTTTTTCTTTTTTCCTTTTCAGATAAGCAATGAAAAGCAATACCTCTGAACGCAATGATATCACTATCGCCATCGATACACGTCGCTCTTTTTACTATCAATTACAGCTATCTATCGGGGAGGTTGTATATGTATGTCAGGTTAGACTCGAATCGCTATCTCACTTAGTAGGACAGCTCATGTCACTCTCTTGTATTACCGTTCGAAAATACTGTCGTATAATATTGGTTTTAAAATTATTTAGTGATAAAATGCCTCCTAGGGAAAATAGGAAAAATAGGGAGGAAAAAAATAAAAATATAGAAGAGTATTCGAAGTAGAAGTTATTTAAGTTGCCGATAAGACAAGTAACTACGGCGTGTAGCAAGAGAATTCGGTTATTCGGAAAGATCTGGATGATAAGACACTGTAATTGGAAATCGACGGATAGAAGGCTGCTGGGTATTATGCACTGGAAACATAAACAAACCTCCGGTAACCTTAACATGCGATAGAAATGAACTGTAAAGCGAATAGGAAATAAACAGCGCTGCTGAAAACTACCGGGCGTGAGAAAAACACACTTACTTTAATTCTTTCTTGTATGGTTGATAGTACTAAATTAAAACACGCTCTTGTTCTTTGGATTTTGTTTTGTTTCTTGTATAGTAATGTTTGGCAAGGAAAAGCTATGCAGGGAGAAATTTCCGAAAGGAACTTTTGTTCGTGTTCATCTGTATGGTTGGCTGGACGAAGGTAGATTGTAGAAAGTGAATAAAGGAAATTTGGAAATTTACAACATGATTATCTTTGGAGAGTAAAGGTTTTAAAGGATTTGCATGTGTGGGATCAATTTAGATGAAATTTTATGAAAAAATCTGCTTGATAATGTCTGATGACAAACACCGACATCGCTTCAATAACTGCGGTGGACTTCACAACTGTGTTATAACTGTTAAATGTTTGTGTTACTACAGAAATTGAAGGCCAAGGGTCAGATGACGTTGGGGCAGATGGATGCGTGATAGAGAAAAATTATACTAGAGAACAGGAACTACACAAGCTCACGGATAGACTTAGATCTTACAGTGTTCAGACCGAATTTGTTTTGTTGAGGACTTTACATAAAAAGATTTAAAATACAAAGCAAGTCGAAAAATTTAAACAAATCTGTTTGTCTAAGGCTGCAAGAATCAAAAGTTTATACGCAGAATGGTTAATTGCAAAAGCAAAAAATATATATAACAATAAATGTTACAGATAACCAGACATATTTTATATATATATATATGTGTGTGTGTGTGTGTGTATTACGATATGAGATCCAAGGATCCAGGTGTAGTAAGTTGGAAAGTTTGGAGTAATCTGTAGAAAATTACCCATATCGAAGTTTAATAAGCTGAAAAAAATTAATTTATAGTTTACGGTTGGCAACTAAAAGGTTAGGCCAAAGTATATCTAATCAATAAATATCGGGTTAAGAACAAAGATACAAATAAAATCATCGGTTTATTCACGCGTCTCAGGCAAGAGGACCACGATCCTCATCTAATAAGCAGGACTGAGAAAATTACTCGTTTAGGCCCCATTATAGATCTGGTTCTGTGCGTGCTCCATCACAAGCTATTATTTGTGGACAGACCGTTAATTCTTGAAAGAGATTAAAATACGATATTATCATGAAATCGTTCGAGAAATGACGAACTTGGAATGCATTATATGGATGTGAGTAGGGGCGGACTATGATAAAAGAAGCAACAGATAACATGCAGGCTATAATTAGGGAAGCAGAGATGAAGAAGATCCGTACAATGGCATCATGCGCTGCGTTGAATACGCGGGTTTAATCAGTGCTCATTATAATGAAATGTGCGATTATTTAACCGTTTAATGAAAAAAATTCTGTTTGAATTTTTTAATATCAACCATGAATTTTAATTTAAAGCCACATTAAATATCTCCTTTAGTTTTGTATGCTGAAACAAAACTTACGAATTAAATATTTATTCATCGTAGTTATAGCTTTCGTTTTAAATTTTATTACATTAAACTGTACTGAAATACAGGTTTCAAAAGTTGGGTGAAGTCTAGTAATTGCGGGAGACGGGGATAAGTCGATAACATCGCCTCCAGCGCTCAGATAGTATATATTTCATCGATCCTGATAAGAAGAAAGGCGAAGTGGACCTCGGTGCAAAATACGGACGAGATACCGCTAAGTATTTTGTCCTGTGTTCAAACAATTCTGCCACCTCGCCGCCTTAAGATACGGTACTGAAATATTGATTTTAAATTTTGGCACAAGGCCAGCAATGTTGTACGTGGGATATATCGAACCCAGTAGTCAACTGGTACTTATTTTACGAACTTGAGGTGACCAAAGGCAATATCGACCTCAGCGTAATTTGAACACAGAACATAAAGACATACGTGCCAATGTTCCTGTTATTAGACGGCGATTTGGAAGAATCGTTATGATGCCGGATAAATGCATAACAAAATTTCTTCCGTATCTTTACGTATTGAGTTTTAACGCTGCCAAGGTTGACTTTTCTTTTTATCATGGAGAAAGATTTCTCAGTTGTTTCTAATAGATCGAGCCCCCATGCAGGTATTTCTCAACACATTTATTGCTGTTTCGATGATGAATTAATCTGTTTGCTAATCAAGCGAATCAACTATAAGAGTCTTCCGGTTATAACGACTCCAACGCCTTCTTATATTCAAGCAGCTCGGAATCACATTATCCATTATGTCCTTTTTCTACAGGATTCAGTGTCTGATACAATTTTTCGTTGAGTGGCCATTTATTCACCGAGACTTCTTCATACAATTCTGTAATGAACCTCGAAAGTTTTCAACAATATTTTTCTAAATACATTATTTTGTAAAATAATGTTATCTAAGGTACTGTTTGAAATATTGAACAATATTTGATATGAAATTATGTTTCAAGTCCAATAATTCCAGGAATTTCAATTCCAAAATATAGTTTAGCTGAGGCAGACAGGATGTACAAGAGGAAAGTTGCTGCCATATAAGCACCACAACCTAAAACCAAACCGCATCTTAAATAAATATACAACAGGGGACTTTAGCAATAAAATGTGTTCTCTACAAGAATACTCATTTCTTATAAGTGGAGAGAAATGTGGACGGTAGAATAGCGGTGAAGAATGGCACAAAACCATAATGTTTCAGAAACACTGACACATGTCACCTTTTTGGCTTCATTTCTCTCTTTCTCAAGCGGTCGGAAGATCGCGGTTTCGATTCCCAGATCGGACCTTGTATGTGTTTATTGAGCGAAAACACCTAAAGCTCCACGAGGCTCTGGCAGGCGGGATGGCGACCTCTGTTGTACTCTTTCGCCCCAACTTTCTCTCACTCTCTCTTCCCCCTTTCTTGAGTAACGCTGTGATGGACTAGCGTCCCGTCCAGCTGGGGGGAACACATACGCCACAGAAACCGGGAAAATGGGCCCATGAGCCTGGCTAGACTTGAAAAGGGCGCATAAATAAGTAAAATTTCCCTCTCAGATTCACGCACCCTTGCAGCGACCCTTCAGTTTTCCTAAGCCCAGTAAAAGATCTGGATATCTAGCCAGACCTTTCGCGACAGCCTTAAAGTCAGGAACCTTTCTAGCACCTCCTCGAATATGTATAAATATACGTATGTACGTATGTTTGAATGTGTATGTGATAGATGGCTATACTGATAAAGTTAAAGAGGCGCAGTCGTGGCATAGAGTGTTTCTTGGATAGACAATCCTTCTACATGACTGGACATATCTGACTTCTTTCAGAAGGAGAAAATGAAAGACAGGTCGAAAGACGCGGAAAATAAGAGAGAGAGAATGTGAATAAGGGAGAAAATCGCCCATCGCATTTGTGAGATATTAGCATACACTGTATATTAGCAGACTCTGGCACCGATCTCAGCTGAAACAATCTCTCTATCTCTCTTCCTGTCTCTCTATCTCTCTTTATCTTTATCTTTCTCAATTTCTCTGCTCCCCCCTCTCTCTCTCTCTCTCTCACCAACTTATTCTCTTTATCTCAAACTCACTTCCTCTCTCCTTCTTCAAAATCCGAATAGCGTCCTCTCTCTAAATCTAGCCACGATACCTTGTGTTTTAATTAATATTCACCGCATTGATTACGACTGTTGCCAAAGCACAGCATAACTATTAGTTTCTTTTAAATTCTAGTAATTAGATTTAATTAAGAAACCAGATATAAAGTTATAATTTAATGTGACGTTTAAATTACGTCATCGTTTCTACCGGAGGCTGTTTTAAGGAATGTGATTGCTAGCACTGCAGTAAAATAAATGCGTCTACACTCAGTCGCCATTGTTACGCAACGTCTTCGGCTGATAAAACAATGTGCTGGCATTTCTTGTATGGGTGCTGAGATTACCGAGTGGTTAAAAAGTTCGTTTTGCAATCAAGAGGTTCTACGATCGATCCTGCTGCGAAGTATATCGAGCAAGCGTTTTACATCTTTCTTTCCGATTGATCGAATCCTTTCATTTGAAATAGTATAAAGCAGTGTTTCTCAAGCATTTCTTTTTTTTTATATACCTATGAACTCCGTCTATTCCCATTATACTCGGATGTACTTTCGCAGCCATTTGATCTTATTGCGCGATATCTTGAGCAAGTGACTTCTTTCGATGTCATCGACTAGACCCCTTCCTTCAAAATTTCGGGCATTGTGCCTATAGCAGAAAGGATTATTAGAAAATATATAAGAAAATCTGTTGTTAAAATCTTTTGTTTTCTGTAGAAGTATAACCAAGAGTCTTTTAAGTGGAGTGCATACGTAATTGGAAGGGTCGGCTTTTCTGCAAGTAGTGCCAAAGTGGCTGGGTGAGCTGAGAAATAGACTTTAAAACGTCGATCATCACATACAATATACTTCACTGTGAAATACACATTCTACTGAAATCGAGGAAAGCAAGCTAAAGGAACTTCTGAAAAATGCGTTATCTCTATATTGAATCAATTTGAGGATTAATCCCACGGATTTTTCCCTCATCAGTAGAGAATACGATAAGAAATAAATGAAATACTTAGAAGCACCCATGGCAAAAGCAGAGGAAAAAGTCATGAGTACACATAAGTACCGCAGTTATATCTAAATATAAAATTCCGTAGCGCGCCGCAGCACACGTGTGATCGATCAGGAACTTCAAATTAGAGTGGTCACCAGTCCTGAAATTAATGGTAATAATGTTACTTCTAATATAGGATAAAGATTATTTCTAAAATTTCATAGGCGCAGGAGTGGCTGTGTGGTAAGTAGCTTGCTTACCAACCACATGATTTCGGGTTCAGTCCCACTGCGTGGCACCTTGGGCAAGTGTCTTCTACTATAGCCTCGTGCCGACCAAAGCCTTGTGAGTGGATTTGGTAGACGGAAACTGAAAGAATCCCATCTTATATATGTATATATATATGTGTGTGTATGTGTGTATGTTTCTGCGTCTGTGTTTGTCTCCCTAGCATTGCTTGTCAACCAATGCTGGTGTGTTTATGTCCCCGTTACTTAGCGGTTCGGCAAAAGAAACCGATAGAATAAGTACTGGGCTTACAAAGAATAAGTCATGGGGTCGAGTTGCTCGACTAAAGGCGATGCTCCAGCATGGCTGCAGTCAAATGACTGAAACAAGTAAAAGAGTAAAAGAGAGTAAAAGGGTAAGTGGTCAGCACATAAAAATGCCTTTTAAAGTGCAAATTATAAACAATTAATTGTATATATATATATATATAAGTAATTAAATGGAGTATATATAAGTAATTAGATGGAGTTGAACGCAGGTGTTCTTCAAATTCTTTTACTTTCGACATATGTTTCGAAAACTACATTTGTTTTATTGTCTTCGAAACATGTCGAAAGTAAAAGAATTTGAATAACATCTGCGTTCAACTCCATTTATTTACTTTACTATACAAATTACTGCACATTAACCCGGAGTTTCTACCTTGGAATAGGTCGCTACATCCTTGTTACTTGCGTGACTTTTGCTACCCTGGTAACTGTTTATTGAATTTTTCCATGTTAACTGGAAACAAAGGATAATCATTCATCCATTTATATATATATATATATATATATATAATATATATTGCTTTTTGTATTTATATTCGTGTGGCATCGTCGGTTTTTCTGTCCCTGTTTCGTATACATTCGATACTTTTTCCAAGAAATCTAATGCTCGTAGCTTAGTTTTTCCTTGGGGGCTGGCCTGATCGGAGCGATCTCAAGATTAATCAGCCGAAATTACGAGGATGATCCGGTTCTTCACTGAAGATTGAAAGCTTCGAATGTTCCGTCCGTGTTTTTTTGTATCGTCTTCTAAATGTTTTGCCCTCTTGTCCCAGTTTGTATTTTTTACATATACATATATATATATATATATATATATATATATATATATATATATATATATTATATATATATATATATATATATATATATAAACGGCAGTTTGTCTGTCAGGTTGTACCCTCACCCTGACCACGGCTTTCAACCAATTCTGATGAAACTTGACACACACATAGCCCAATGTCATAATTCAAAACTAACGCAGCGAAAATTTTGAAAAGTTCCCCCAGTTCTGAAAAAATCGATAAATTCGACATGGGGTCGAGAATCTAAGCTTTTTATATGCAACACATTTTCTGGACTGTACGTGGGCTGTTCACGCATTGGGAGGCGCAATGATGTTTTCATGTTTTCGCCCAAAGGGACAGCTAGGAACATCGTATATACAGAAGTATTTGAGTGAAGAGAAGACATTGCAACTTACACATGCGCCTTCGTTCCCTAGAGGGAAAGGACTAGATTGGGATTAGTCGTTGCCTACTAGGGGCTCTTACATACCCGGGCAATGCCGGGCTATGCTGCTAGTATATATATATATATATATACACGGTCGGTGTCTATCCCAAGATGCCAAGCAGTGGGGCTGAACTGAGAACCAATGTGGTTGGGAAACAAGCTTCTATTCACGCCTACGCTTAAAACATTTCATCCCCAAGAGAAGTATTATTATCCATTGAATCTTCAAAGTTTTTTCCAGTTTTTGCATCATCATCATCATCATCATCATCATCCGCATCATCATCATCAACAACAACAACAACACAACAGCAACGTAATCATCAAACTGATTAAGGCAGTTTGAAAGAAGAAAAAATATAAAATGAATTTTAAAAAATATAAACAAAATGAATATTTAACATGATTATCTTGGAGACGATTTTGCGGTTTCTATTTATAATTTTATAAAATTATTTTATTACAATCATTATACTAATTTTATGCGTCTTAGAAAAGAAAATTAAGAGAAATATAATGAACCGCTTTAAGTTTTTCTTTTCATTTGTTGTTTACGTTATTGTTACTGCTATTTAAATCTAGTTTAACACTCACTGAACACATTTATGATCAATACTATTCCAGCCGTGGCTATCACGTAATTTCTTTCTTTTTTTTTTTGTATTTTGTATTTTTCTACTTGTTTCGGTAATTAGGCGTGTGGCTTAATGTTTAGGTGTATTTGCCTCAGGATCATCAGGGTGTGAGTTCGATTCCCACCGGTGCTTTGTGTCCTTGAGCAAAGCTCGTTATTTCACATTGCTCCAGCTCACCCAGCTGGTAAAAATGAGTAGTACCTGTAATTCGATGGGGCAGCCTTGTCCCACAGTGTGGCGCTGAACCTTCCTAAGAACTACGTTAAGGGTTCACATGTCTGTGAACCGCTCAGTAACCTGGACGTCAATTTCCCGAGCAGGCTCTTCCGGTGAACGGATCAACTGGAACACTCATCGTCGTAAACGACGGAGGGCCAGGTAGGTCAGTTATTAGCCGATGGCCATGCTGGGATAACACCTTGAATGTGGTCGGAAATGAGATAAAGGATGACTCGTCCGAGAAAATAACATTCTTCCCCTGCTCTAGGGACCAGTTCTGTAGGTTTTTACTCCACTCTAAATGCTTTGCAACGTTTGTTTTCTGATTGCAGCCCTCCTGTGAAATCCGGCTTTGTGCAGCTCTCGACCAACAGTTTTTGTGGAAACTGTGTTCTCCAGATGGTCATTAAACTCTCCAGTAATTTTGGGAGCTGTACTTTTGTGATCCTTTCTAAGAATTCGCGTAAGTGTCCGGCGGTCTCTATCTGAAAGTTTTGGTTTTCTTCCGGAGTTTTGTTTCGACAAGGAAGCTTTTTCCCTCTTTCTCATGGGCTGTCATTAATTTCGAGACAGTACGTCTTGATACACCAAACATTTCGGCTGTTTTCGTTACGCTAGCGCCTGCCATACGAGTACCAACAACTTGATCTCTTTGAAAGTCCGATAGGTCTGTCATTTTAATGAATTTTAGTTACCGTTTTTTGATGATATCTGAAAAGAAACAGCAATTTTAGGAAAACATATTAGGCTACACTAATAATAAATTTGAATAACAATAATAATAAACAAGTGTTTGACGGTTTTATAGATATTTCCAAATTATGATGCTATGATGCTAAGTGTTTCCACTATTTTATCCAACCACTGTATGTATATACATATATATGTTTTTTATAAACTTATTTTAGCATTTTCTAACTTGATTCTTTTTTACATATATATTATAGGGGGGGAATTCAAGAAAAAAATAGAAGACGAAGACAGGAGGTGTCGAAAACAAACAGATGTATTAGTATAACGCTCGGGAATTGAAAAAGTCTTCAACGTTTCGAGTCTACGCTCTTCCACAGAAATGAACACAGAAAGAAACAAGTAGAGCAAAATGTGTGTAGTGGCTACCGATATATATATATATATATATATATATATATACATTTGTGTGTGCGTTTGCATGTGCGTAAATATGAGCGGGTATCAATGTGCATTCGTGTAGGCGTGTATGTGTATGTATATGAAGGTGCGTGTAAAGATGTGTGCGTGTGTATTTGTGTAGGCCAGTGTGTTAATAAGTGTGCGCATGTATATATGTGTACGTGTGTGTATACGTCTGTATGTATAAGCGCGTGTCTATGTGCATGTATGTGTAGGGCTGTCTGTCTATAAGTGTATGCGTGTATGTTTGTGCAGAAGAGCGTGTGTACGCATATTTTTGTAAGAACGTGTGTATAAGTGTGTGCCTATATATATATATATATATATGCGTGTGTGCGTGTGTGTGTGTGTGTGTGTGTGTGTGTGTGTGTATGTATGTATGTATGTATGTATGTATGTTGTATGTAGATGTGTGTGCGTATGTCTATGTGTGAGCGAGTATATATGTGTATAAGTGCCTGTATATAAGTATATGCATAGGAGCAAACGCGTTTGTTTGTGTGTGTGTGTATTGGTGTGTGTATGTGTGTGTGTGTGTGTGTAGTGTGTGTGTGGTGTGTGTGTGTGTGCGTGTGTGTTTATGTATCTGCTCTTCATCATGGAACTAAGTGAAACCTGACACATGGCTTCCTGCAGAGTATTAGATATTTTTCTTCACTAATTAATCCAATTAATTAAGAGGATCTAACGAAGAATTGACAATAAACTAAAAAAAATGATGAATGAATAAATAATAGCGGAGTCTTGGAAATTTCTGGAAGTATGTTTTGTTTTTTTTTTATCTTGGGTTTTCTTATCTGGTTATTTACCTCGCTTCTATTTGATACTTCAACGCGTGGCTGAAGTCAACAATTGTTTAATGTACGTGCTTGAGTGTTTATATGTGTGTGTGTATGTATGTGTGTGTGTGTGTACATATGTGTGTGTGTGTGTGTGTGTGTGTGTGTGTGTGTGTGTGTGTGTGCAGGAGTGGATGTGTAGTGAGAAGCTTGCTTTCCAACCATATGGTTCCTAGTTCAGTTACACTGCGTGGCAACTTGGACATGTGTTTGCTACTCTAGCCTCAAGACGACAAAAGCATTGTGAGCGGATTTGGTAGACGGAAACTGAAAGAAGCCCATAACTGAAGAGATGGTGGTGTGGATTTCCACCTCGGCATCCGAAATTCAGAGTTTTATCTTGGCTACCGAATAATTGTCACGTATTACATTTACAGATAAATTCCTCTATTTACATAATATTGAGGTCTCTTCCTTTCTTTTGTATCTTACCGTTTTTACCAATATATATATATATATGTGTGTGTGTGTGTGTGTGTGTGTGTGTGTGTGTGTGTGTGTATGTGTGTGTGTGTGTGTGTTTGTGTGTGTGCGTATATGAGGAGCTGACAGAATCGTTAGCACGCCAGGAAAATGCTTTGTGCTATTTCGTCTGTCTTTACGTTCTGAGTTCAAATTCCGCCGAGGTCGACTTTGCCTTTCATCCTTTCGGGGTCGATAATTAAGCACCAGTTTCGTACTGGGGTTGATCTAATCGACTGGCCTCTTCCCCAAAAATTTTCGTCCTTGTACCTAGAGTAGAAAGAATACTACATTGTAATAACAACCAAATTGGCAAAGTGTCATACCAATAGTTCAGAATCACCCAGCACCCATCGGAAAATAGGCCTAAAGTGTGGTGTGATGCAGGTTCTAGCCACTGGAGGTCTTTAAATATTTAGTGATATTTCTTTACATTCTGAATTCAAATTCCACCGAGGTTGCCTTTATTTTCTTTCAGTGTCGACAAAATAAGTACCACTCACTGTCAAGGTCCCTTACAATCGACTTTCTACTGCTGCCAAATTTCCAATCCTTTATTAGTCTTTGCGTAGCAAGCTAGCAGATCTGTTAAAGTAGCGCGGGTAAAAACGCTTTGTATTAATTTTTGCGACTTATTTCGCTCTCAGTTCAAACTCCACCGAGATCATTTCTGCCTTTCATCCTTTCAGTATCAATAAAAAAAAAACAGTTCAGCACTGGTAATATAATCAACTTAGTCTCATTCTTAAAATTGTTGATCTTGTACCGAAATTAGAAGACATTATATTATTATTCTATTGCAGTCGATTCTAACTTAATCTTAGAATCAAATCTTATTTGGATTACAGTTGGTTTCCATCCGGTCTACCAACGTAAATATCCCGACCCTACATTTACATGTAGCTCCGATTTTCAATGGCGTTTAAGTGATTAACAATATAAGACCCCGGCTCGCCACCTGTCGTAGATTTAAGCCCAGTTACTACTTGTACCCATTTTGCAGCTGCATCGAATGCAATAAGGTGCTGTACTCAAAGGTGCAGCGCGGTGGTGGGTGTGACAATTGAACCAATGACCGCTAAATCGTGAAATACTAATAACACGAAGAATATAGAATCAAATCAAGCACAAATCTGCGACCACCCAATAATGCATGCGCACATGGAGGAAGGTGAGACTGTGTGGTTAACGACCAGATTTTGCAACCACAAGGTTGTGCAAGGACAGAGACTTGGGCGAGGGGTTAAATCAATTGTATCGACCAATGATTCATCAGGTATTTGTTTTATCAAGTCCCGCTGTCGGTTCTGCCAGTTCGTAGCCTTAAATTAAGAATAGTAATAATAACACGTAATGATCAGCCCTTATTGCTGTTTAGCCCATGGTCGACCACAATGAGGATACTATGATGGATGGAATGTGTTTTGTATGTGATCATCCCGTTTAATTCAATGTCTGCTATTCTATTATCCAATAAATCAGTCTTTCATATCTAAAAACAGTAGCATGTGTGAATTAAGGTAGATTTGGTTGTTATTTTTAGCAACCCAGATGACACTGTAGAGTCTTTCTCATTGATTCGCCCGAAACGATAAATTTCTGACTAGAGGAATATTATATCACGTACATGCTTCCATAGTATGTATTCCTCTTTGCAGATTAAATAGCAACGCAAATGCGATGCAGATTAGGGTTTTGTGGAAATTCTAATCGCAAATTATTGGAAAATTCTTGTAGTAATCATAATCCTTAATGATCTAGATAGTATTTTCCTTATAATTATTTTCCAGTAAACATTTGTTATACTTATCAGTAGCGTATGCGAATTGAGGGGTATTTGGCTGTCACTTCTAGAAATTAGGGTGATCCTGTAGTGTATTCCTCTTCGCTGGCTGGCCCGTCTACTTTTTTTTTTGTTTATATTCTTGGTAAACTACTATTATATCACGTACATGCTTCCATACTATGTATTCATGATTTGAGATTAAATTACGTGTGTGCGGTGCGAGTTAGGGTGTAGCGGAAATTTTAATTGCAAACTCGAAAATCAAGCAAAGTATTGGAGAATTCTTATAATTCACATTGCAATGATCATCCCTAATGACCTAGATAGTATTTAATTAGCTTGTTCTACTACTCATTAGTGCATTACACTCGAATGCGAAGCGATTTCCTCAGCACTTTCAAAACACTCCTATTAACTGAAGTACACGTATAAAAGAATTTTGATTTAATCTAAGGGAAATTAACGACGATTCTGCCTGCTGCAACTACGCTGTGTATGCTGTTACGTGATGCTGCCGTGTTCAGAACGCCGATTGATATCTCTCCCGTTCCAAGTGTCCGTGCTACAAATCAGATTTCAGCGAAAAGCTTTATTCGTGAATATTAAAACTCCCGAACAGAATAAACTTTACCTTAATAGCAAAGTTAATGGTGTTTAATAGACACAAGAGAGAAGTTATCTTTGAAGATATGGTCGGTGGTGATGTGTCTGGGAAGTAGTAGGCACGTTGTAGCTTTCGGTTGAAAGTAATAATTTCACTAACACAGTCAGATTGTTCCGGTTTCGAACGATCTCGGCAGCTTCGTGGAACCTTGAGCAAGTATTTTATGTAATGGTCTTCCGAACAGAATAAAGTGTTAGTTTATTATTAGAAGCAGGCGAGCTGGCAGAGATGTTAGCACGCCGGGCAAAATGCGTGGCCGTATTTCGTCTGCCGTTACGTTCTGAGTTCAAATTCCGCCGAGGTCGACTTTGCCTTTCATCTTTTCGGGGTCGATAAATTAAGTACCAGTAACGCACTGGGGTCGATATAATCGACTTAATCCGTTTGTCTGTCCTTGTTTGTCTCCTTTGTGTTTAGCCCCTTGTGGGTAGTAAAGAAATAGAAATAGGTATACATATATATATATATATATATATATATATATATAACGGGAAGCTTTATTAAAATAAACAGACGAAGGCAGGTGGAAAACAACGAACAATTGTATTAGTATGGCTCCAGAGAAATAATAATAAAACAAGTCTTTAACGTTCCGAGCCTACGCTCTTCAACAGAAAGATACACAGAGAGAGAAAACACAGAAGAAGAGAAGGAAAAAAAAAAAATGCGTGCATAGCTAACGATAAGTTCAAGGTTGAAAGTTCAAGGTGAGAAATGTGTAGACGTCGTGGTATATTTTTTAGGATTTCCCATCAATGCAAAGTCACTTTGATCCGCGAAAGAGAGGTGCAGCCGATGGTATATATCTATATATATATGTGTGTGTGTGTGTGTGTGTGTGTGTGTGTGTATATACTTATACAGATATATACATATATATAATCTATCTTATCTATATATTTATATATATTATCTACCTATTTATCCATGTATATGTGTGTGTGTGTGTGTGTGTGTGTGTGTGTGTGTGTGTGTGTGTGTACACGATGGACTTCCGCAGAGTTTCTGCTAATCAGATTCATTCACACTGCATTGGTCGGCTCGAAACCAGAGCAGAAGTCACTTGTCCAAGATGCTGCGCCATGCGACTGAACCCGTGACCACATGGTTACAAAACGATCTTCGTGACCACACAGCCAAGCCTTCGTCTTATGTTCGCCATCCTTGGTTTACTCTTCTTTATCTCTTTTCTCTTCTTATTTAATAGGATCAATCTCTCCCTCCTTTCGAAGTCTGCTGTCCTGCTTAATACATACCTTGTTATAAACATTATTTAGTTTCAGGTCGTTATATCTATTTTATATACTCACTCTATAATTATATCTAATGAAGTGTTAGCTTGTCTGATTACGGCTCTGTTTGTTATGCAGTTCGACATTTTGTTGGTTTATCGGCTGTCTCCAATTTGTCTGAGTGTTTTCGCTTCAAATTTTTGTTTAATTGTGTCTATCATATTTTCTAAGTCGCTAAACGCATTCATTTGTGTTGTTGCCAAGCGTTCTATCCTATTATTATTTGGTAGTGTTTCCCGGCTCTTTACACACCTCATGTCAAATGCCGCTAAGGTCAACTTCGCTCTCTAATCTTTTGGGGCCAATAAAATACGTACTACTCAAATACCGGGGCAAATCTAACCGACTAACTCCTTCCCTTAAAACCGCTGGCCATGCCCCATAAATTTCACCATTATATGTTACTTCTAAATTTCTAAATTATCTTTTCCTCGTGTGTGTTTGCTGTATCTGTGTTTGGTTGGGCACTGCCTTTAGTCCAACGTACCTCTACAGGTTCAATAGTTGTACACATTTTCGCTGTTGTAACCTGAGCTCATTGGATTTTTCGGGTCTAACAGCACACACCTTCCTCCTCGTGATCAGACCGAAGCTGATTTAGCCTGGAGTTGTGTACAAGGAATACTTACAACCGTAGAGGCAGAGAGCTGGCAGAATCGTTAGCACGCTGGGCGAAATTTTAAGCGGTAGTTCGTCCGTCTTTACGTTCTGAGATCAAATTCCGCCGAGATCGAATTTGCTTTTCATCCTTTCGGGGTTGATAAGTTAAAAACCTGTTGTGTACTGGGGTCGATTAAATAAGTACCATAGGGATTGGGATCGATGTGATAGAATTACTCGCTGCCAAGATTTGAAACCAGTATTAAACCTTGAAGCAGTGTTTTTGAAAACTTCGTTCCTATTGTTAGTGAAAATTTTCTTATTTCTTCCATTTTATATTCTTCTCCAAACTTCCAATTTGTTTTGTGTACTCTTTTATTCATGATCGTTCTTGTTACGCAACTTCTGGTTATCTGAAAGCT
>NC_043019.1:6542887-6552887 GCF_006345805.1 Octopus sinensis | reverse complement strand
CTGTCTCTCTCACTCTCCGTTTCACTCTCTGTCTCTCTTAATCACTCACTCTGTACGTCTCTCTATCTCTCCATCTCTCCCCCTCTCTCTCTCTCTCTCTCTTGCCTCATAGTAATCACACACACACATACACACACTCTCAGTCTCTCTCTCGCTCTCCGTCTCACTCTGTCTCTCTCAATCGCACACGCTGTCTGTCTGTCTCTCTCTCTCTCCTTCTCTCCCTCTCTCTCGTTTCATAGTAATCACACACACACTCTCTCTCTCTCTCTCTAGCTCTCTCACTGACCGTCTCATTCTTTGTCTCTCTTATTCGCTCACTCTGTCTGTCTCTCTCTCTCCCCTTCTCTCTCTCTCTCGCTTCCTTTCTCTCCCTCTCTCTCCCCTTCTCTCTCTCTCTCTCTCTCTTTCTCTTTCTCCCTCTTATTCCACAAACAGCATTACACAATGGTAGCACTCTTGCAGTGTCTCTTTCCATTTATCTCCTCTCTGAATTCAAATCTCTTCACGCGCAAACGCATCCTTCATCCCTTCAGACTCGATAAACATATTTCCAGACTCTGTAGTCAAGAAGCTGCCGTCGCAACTTCATAGTTTCTTGATTTCCGTCCCACTGGACGACACCTTGAGAAAAAAAATATGAAACATTATCTTCTACTGAACCGTAGCAGCCATCGACTGACCTAAGCTTTGTGAGTGAATGTGATAGATGGAACTCTCTGTGGTTAGTTATTGCTTGTACGTGTATAAATATACATTTCTGTGTATGTGTGTGTGTGTGTGGTGTGTGACTCTGTGTATGTGTCATTGTGTATCTTTTTGTCCCCCTCCCCGATAGTGGTTTGCTTATGTCCGCGTAACCTACCTCTTTGGCAAAACAGTCCGATAGATTGAGTATCAGATTGCAAAATGAAAAATTAAACATTGGGATCGATTAGTTCAATTAAACGCTCAAGGCGGTGCTGCAGCATGGCCACAGTCCAATGACTGTGATAACCAAATGATAAATAAAATTGTGTTTCACTTCTCTCTATACTCACTCTCTCTCTCTCTCTTTCTATCTCTCTATCCCCCTCTCTCTATCTATCCATCCATCTGTCTGTCTCACTCTACCCCTCTTTCTTTTCTCTCCCTCTTCCTCTCTCTCTTTCTCTCTCTGGGTTTATATCTGCCCTATGATTTCAAATCAAGCCCCAGCCAAATTTAGATTCCATCAGTTCATGGTCGAAAAATAAAACACGATTTGAAGAACTGGAGTCGGTTCGCCCTCTCTCTCTCTCTCTCTCCTCTCTCTCTCTCTCTCACTTTCTCTCTCCCCCTCACCGTCTCACTCTCCCTCTCTCCCTGTCGCCCCCTCTCTCCCTTCCCCCTCTCACTCCCTCAACCCCCTTCACTCTCTCTCTCTCAAGCACGTACACCCACACACTTCACTAAATAGGGCCCTGAAGTGGCCCAGAACGATGACAATACAGACTCATTCACAACCCGTCTGTAGCCCCCTCAACAAAGAAACGCAACCGTAGAGAAACAAATCTAAATGTCGTCGAGCCATTTGACCTTACACCTAACATTACAGCAGAAATCGGTGGCAAAGATTGATTCTTTTCGATTTAAATAAGAATATTTTATGGCATTAAGCACATTATTGAAAATTTCTCCCAAAAGGAAATCTAAACTGCGAAACCGTTTTAATTCTGGGAACAATATTTCTCGATAGGTGGAATATAATAAGTGTTTTATCGTAGTCTAGTGTTAGGTTGCGAGTGAAATTAATGTAATTGCTACTGACCATTTATTGCGCAGTATGGTGGGTATAAGTGTGTGGTGTGTATACGTGCGAATGTGTGTGTATCAGCATATTATAATATATGTATATATATATTATATATATATATATATATATATATATATATATATATATATATATATATATATATATACATATATATATATATTTTTATAAATATGCATATACATATATATACATATATATATATTTATAAATATACATATATATCTATATATGTATGCATAATATATAAATGTGTGTTTGTGTGTGTGCAAACTGGCGCTTGTGTAACTTGTAGTATGTATGTAAAGGGTAGTTTTATCGCCACTTTAACGTAGCTATATGTATGTATGTTGTATATATATATATATATATATAGCATATATATATATATATATATATATATATACTATATATATAAATATATATATATATATATATATATATAAATATATATATATATAATATATATAACATAATATATATATATATATATATATATATTTATATATGTATATGTACAGTTACAATATATGTATATATGTATATATATATATATATATATTATATATATAATATATATATATATATATATATACATATATACATATATATATTGATTTATTATGGTGTATATACATATACACACACGCATACACACGCACAAAAGTAAGTGTAATGGGTCTGTTTACAAACCTCATAATTTCCATCATAAAGGCGGCGAACTGGCTTAATTGTTTGTATGCCGGACAAAATGCTTAGAGGCATTTCTTCTGGGTTTACTTTCAAATTGTGGTTCAATGCTAAGTCAGGTGAGAGGAGCCAGATGAGTGCAGCTAAACGTGTAACTGAAAGAGTGAATGAGTTCAAATTCCACCGAGGCCAATTACAAGTCTAGCACCGAGGTTGCTGTAATTGACTAACCCACCCTCCTCCACCCATCACCCCAAAATTTCAAGATTGAGGCTATAGTAGCAAGAGCTGTTTTTGTCGTCGTGGGGCTTGATGACCGAAGTTCGTTTGTTTACGCCACCATATATGTGCGTGCGTGTATGTGCATGTGTGTTCGTATGTGTAAGTGTATGGTATGCGTGTCTGTGTGGTATGTGTCTCCCTTATATATATAAATATATATATATATATATATATACTATATATATATATACATATATATATATGTGTGGTATGTGTCTCCCTTATATATAATATATTATATATATATATATATATATATATATATATATAATATACATATATACATATATAATATACCTATATATACATATATATTATATATATATATATATTTATCTATATATATATATATATATATATATATATATATATATATATATATTATGCTGTAGTTAAAGCACATAATTCTCTACGGCATTAGAGTTTAGCTCTTATTTCTAGCAATGCAAGAATTCCAACGCCTTAGTAATATTTTGTGACAATCATAGTTTTTTTTCTTTAGGTGAAACATTGCACACGGCTGTCTATATTAATTTTTATTCACACACACACACACACACACACACACACACAACACACACTCAATCGCGCGCGCGAACACACATACATATATATAACTGGGACACTTTGTTCGTCTCAAAGACGCTTCAAGGACGTGGCCCCAACATGGCTACAGTCCAATGACTGAATCTAGTGAAAGTTATAAAAGAAAAGAAAAGAAAAACCAACAAACCAGTCAGACGGACAGACAAGCAGACAGAGAGACAGGCAGACAGACAGGCAGACAGACAGACAGGCATTTAGTCAATTCCTTAGTGCCTAATGGACCATCCAATCGCTCCAGCCAGCCCTCCAATAGGTACACACAAGCACGTCCAGCCGTCCCCAGCACCAGACAGCTTACCAACCAGCTACCTACACAGCAATCTACTTTAGGAATCAATATATTTTATTGCTCTTAATACATACACACATACACACGCATACACAAACAGACACACACACACACACACACACATACAGACATACATACATATATACATACGTACATTTACACATACATATGTACAAACATACATGAATGCATACATACACATACATACATGTGTATACGTATTTATATGTATATATTTTGTTGTCTTGCAGGCCAGAAGCGAAGTATATACGTGTGTGTGTTATATATATTAATCTATATATATATATATATATATAATATATACATGTCTACATATATATGTACACATATGTTATATGTATGTTATATAAGTATATATATGTATATATACTATACATATATCTATATATTTGTATAAGTATATATACATATGTATATTTTATATGTACGTATATATGTATATTTATATATATGTACGTATATATATATATATATATATATATCTATATATATATTATATATATATCTATATATATATATTATACATATATAATCTTCTCAAGTATTATTTGATAATATTGTTTCTTAAAATAAAATCCCTCACGTATTAGATTCAATTTTCACAGCAATAAAACTCTAATAGCTTTTCTGAAGACCATTTTAAATCTAAGTTGACAACAATCTCTTTAAAAAGGCGTTTCTTTAAGTCGGAACAGAGAAAGTGAATCGATGCGAGAATATATTTTAGCAGACTCTGAAGAATTCGCAAACATTTCCCCTGTTGTTTTGACTGCGGAATTGCTTCGTGAATTGGTCAAGCATGACCTTCTTGTGTTTTGGTATGTAAGTGTATTTCTGTATATGTGTGCGTCCGTGCGTGTGCATATATATATGTGTGTGTGTGTGTAGGTATATATATATATGTATATATGATATTAATGTAACTTACGTAAGATATATTATATAGGCATGCGTATAGATATATATATACGTATATATTTATATGCGTATATATATGTATATATAGATATGTATATATAGATATGTATATATATGTATAATATATACTCTTTTACTCTTTTACTCTTTTACTTGTTTCAGTCATTTGACTGCGGCCATGCTGGAGCATCGCCTTTAGTCGAGCAAATCGTCCCCGGGACTTATTCGTTGTAAGCCCAGTACTTATTCTATCGGTTTCTTTAGCCGAACCGCTAAGTGACGGGGACGTAAACACACCAGCATCGGTTGTCAAGCAATGCTAGAGGGACAACACAGACACCACACAACATATACATACACACATACATATACATATATACGACAGGCTTCTTTCAGTTTCCGTCTACCAATCCACTCCAAGGCATTGGTCGGCCTGAGGCTATAGCAGAAGACACTTGCCCAAGATGCCACGCAGTGGGACTGAACCCAGAACCATGTGGTTGGTAGGCAAGCTACTTACCACACAGCCACTCCTGCGCCTATACTAACAATATAATATGAATGTATACATATATATGTGTATATATCTGCATATATATGAATATATACAAACATATAATATACCATATATAACATCCAACGATGGCTTAACTGGCCGAAACTTCGAAGACACTGGCATCAATATTCTTGTTTAAGAATACACTTGTACCCTAGAAAATTATAGAGTAACTCCTGAAACGTATGCAATTTGTTTTACCTGAAGTAAACAAATAAAGAAACATTAATATTGATATGTGGAGGCGCAATGGCCCAGTGGTTAGGGCAGCGGACTGGCGGTCATAGATCGCGGTTCGATTCCAGACTGGGCGTTGTGAGTGTTTTTGAGCGAAAACACCTAAAGCTCCACGAGGCTTCCGGCAGGGGATGGTGTGATCCCTGTTGTACTCTTTCACCACAACTTTCTCTCTCACTCTTACTTCCTGTTTCTGTTGTACTGTTTCAAGGGCCCGTCCTTGTCACTCTCTGTGTCACGCTGAATATCCCCGAGAACTACGTTAAGGGTACGCGTGTCTGTGGAGAGCTCAGCCACTTACACGTTAATTCACGAGCAGGCTGTTCCGTTGATTCGGATCACCGGAAACCCTCGTCGTCGTAACCGACGGAGAGCTTCCAAAATTATTGATATACTACTTTTATAAACTGGGGCCAACGCTATTAAAAATGTCCTTATCGGAGGAGAGGCTAAAAATTCTCTTACTAATATTGTTAACTAATTTATATAAGTAGCAGAATTATAACAACATAACTTCCCTTTATATAACGGTATTTTTTCATAGCGTTTTTCAGATGGCCAGATACCGAAGAGATGGTGTTTTGGATTTCCACTTCGGCATCTGAAACTCAGTTTTAATCTTGACTATTGAGTAATTGTAACATATTATTTTATAGATAAATTTCCTCTATTTACATAATATTGAGGTCTCTTTCTTTCTTTTGTTATCTTACCGTTTTTACCAATATGTGTGTGTAATATTATATATATATATACACACACATACATAATATATATATGCATATATATATATATATATATATATTATATATATATATTACATATATGTATATACATGCTCATACATAGATACATACATACCTACATACTGTATATATATATATGTTTATGGCGCTCCAAGGCTTCATTATTCTCTAAAGGGTGGTCATCATGACTGTGGCTCGTCTGTTCTTGTAGGAACGTTTATTCTTTTGCGTGGATTTGGTAACGATGGACGCCTCCTGCAGCAGGTGTTCAAGATCAAAAACTGCGCGTTGACATATATTGTCAGTGCTTCGTCAGTTTCTGTTCCTTAAATATTTTGCCTTTTCCGGCTTGATAAATAGGCCAGATTTCGTTGGACACCCAGGACAAACACACACACCCAGGACAAACACACACTCACACACACACACTCACACACACACACACACGCACGCACGCACGCACGCACGCACGCACCTACGCACGCACGCACGCATGCACGCACACACACACACGCCCACCCACACACTCACACGCACACGTGCTTACATGCATACATAGACACATGCGTAAGAAGAACTGGGCGTGTAAGACGTTCGCTTCACAACCGCATAGAACATGTTCTCTAAGGTTCTCTTCAAATGCATAGCGTCGTGGCTAAGAAACATCTGTGGCTTTCGAACAAGAAATTCATATAGTAGGAAAGAAGGGACAATAGCACCAGGTTTCCTAGCTTCAGGCGCTCTTGCTTGTAGTGCGTGTGATATACGTAGAATAGGTTTTGTAAGAATTTCAGGGGACTTTGATATATACGTACATATACATATATACGTATGTATCAGTTTTATATATATGTGTGAGTGTGTGTTTTTACGTATACCACACACACACACACACGCTCACACGTGCATATTCGTATATATATATATAATATATCGCCATGTTGAATCGCTAGCTTCTGCACGCATTTTTTCTCTCTCCTTGTTTCTCTCCGTGTTTCTTTTCTGTGTATCTTTCTGTTGAAGAGCGTCGGCTCGAAACGTAAAAGACTTGTTTTATTTATATTCCTGAGCGCCATACTAATACATTTGTTTGTTTGTACTCCACCTGCCTTCGTCTTTTGTTTATTTTCATAAACCTTCCCGTTATATATATATATGTATGTGTGTGTGTGTGTGTGTGTGTGTGTGTGTGTATGTATATATCGTAAAATGTACGGCGTGACGTCGAAGGAACATGCGGAAAGCCTTGAAAAACGCACAAAGGACGTCGACACGCTTACCCCTCATCAGTTATTGACCAAATATCATCACAGTTTCGACACACATAAACATATGCACACACATACTCGCAAGCGCGTACACACACACAGAAACATATATATCTATACAACACATGCACACACACGCTCGCACACACACACGTACACACTCACTCATTCTTGCATAACCACACATAAACCTATGAAATTGCACACATACAGTGTATTGCTCCGTCCAAACCTATCGTAGATGAAATTTCCCAATATGCCGCGTTCCATAAAACAGACGTTTTACAGCCATTTAACTAATGATTTTTTTTGTCTTTTTCTCGTGATGTATTTCTAGTTTCAAGACACACTCCACTGAGATAGATTTTCACCTAAGTCATTAGCTGATGATTAGTCGAGGTAGCTTGACTTCGGAGAGTTAAGTGGCTGCCGATTTATCTATAAAATCACTCTTATATCTTTGGAAATATTACTGGCACAGTTAAACCGTTTATAAAACAGTTTATACTAGAGTCGAATGAACGGATGTGTGGTTTATGGTCTTTGCTTCACGGCCACCTGGTTTCCGTAGAGCTCTGTGTTGTATCTTAGGCAAGTCATTCCTCTTATTGTCTCAATGTCACGTTGTCCAATCTGTTATAACTACGCTTTAGCTGAAAGCACTTCACAGGTGTAAGCTGGTTCTTTCTTTCTTTCTTTCTTTCTTTCTTTCTATCTGTTTGTCTGTCTGATATCTATCTAACTGTCCGTCTATCTTTCTGTCTATCTACCTACTTATCTGTCTGTCTAACTATCTATCTATTTAACTATCTATCTGTCTATCTGTTGCCTATTTATCTATCTCTCCAACTGTCAGTCTATCTACCTTTATGTATGTCTGTCTACCTATGTATCAATCTATCTATCAGCCTGTCTTTCTGTCTGTCCGTCTTTCTATCTATTTCTCTATCTACCAATATATCTGTCTGTCTATCCACTTCTCTATTTCTTTAACTATCTATCCAACTATCTATCTAACTGTCTATCTATCTGTCTGTCCCCTCCCTGTCTCTTTCTCTATCCTCTTTCTGTCTCTCTCTATTTATCTATCTACCTGTCTCTATCTCCACCTCTCTTTCTCTCTCTCTGTCTATCTATCCACCTTTCTATCTATCTATCTTCTATTTATAATCTATTTATATAAACAGACATATACACACATGCATATGTATGTGTGTATGTGGGTGTGTCTGAATCCATGTATGTTTGTAAGTTCCTATATATGTGTGCATATGTAAGTGTGTGTGCGTATCAATTGTATTTCTGTTGTTTGTGGTAATGCGCATGCGTATGTCCCTAACAGCGTTTATATTTGCACCATTCAACCCTTTTGCACTTGTTTCATATTCAAACTGGCCAGATCTAACCTGTCACATATACCCTGCATGTGTCTGTGTGTTTGTGTGTGTGTGTGTATGTGTGTATATATATATACATATATATAATTTAATATAATATTTATATTATGTTAAATGTAATATATATAAATATATATATATGTATATATATTACATTTAATATATATATAAATATTATATATAAATTATATATATGTATATATATACACACATACACACACACACACAAACACACAGACACACAAACACACAAACACCCACACTTGTTTCTCTAACGATGGCCACCACTTGTAGTAGGTGTCCAATGTGTTTACCAGACTTGTTGACACAAGCCGTCACTCAATCATGGAATCTTTTCAGATATTGTTTTGCCGTTTGCGGCTACAGAGACAGAAATTATACAGCTCATAATATATTTCGATAGAGATATGTTTTTAAAATCGTTGCTCAGAGCTTTATATTTTATAAAATTTTTTGCACAGGAGGGCATTTGCCCCTAACCTAGAACTTGCCACATCAATGGACCCCAGAAAGAAAGTCGGTGTTACATCAAAGTTTTCGGTCGGGTTCATTTTTAGTATTCTCGTTTGTGAATACTAAACAAATAAACAGTCGAGTTTATTTCAGATATTTTCATTTTAAACATCGTCTCTGGCTAATCTTTGAGAGGATGTTGGTGTTACCTTGGCGGAGGTTTCCGCTCTCTGAGTGCTCCTGTTATTATTAATATTATGTGACAGAATCGTTAACTCGCCGTGCTAAATGCTTAGCGTCATTTCGTCCAGTTTCACGTTCTGGGATTAAATTCTGCGGAGGTCGGTTCTCCCTTTCATTCTAACCAGTAAGAAGACCATTCGATGCGTTTGTGCTGGATAAATATTCTCTCTGTAGACAAAACAGTGTAAACACACCAGCTCAGTTCGGAGCGCTTTTTATTCAGATAGATAACTATATAATACGTAGCATTACTTCCGATTTCCTTCGTTCCGGTGGGTATAGAAGAAGACAATTATCCAGGGTCCCATGCAGTAACACTGAATCATTTTCAAATCCTTCTTCGAATCCGGTGGGAGAGAATCGCCTCACAAATGTACGAAACTTCTACACGGAGTTGCGTAAGTAACCACGTAGCATGATAAAACATTTTTAAAAGATCCTTCTCGAGTCATAAAAACTCACAGAATTTGTTTTCCGGTTT
>NC_043019.1:6522288-6542787 GCF_006345805.1 Octopus sinensis | reverse complement strand
TATATATATATAATATATATATATATATACATACAAATATATATATATATGATGGTGTGTACATATGCAGGAATGTCTGTGTACTAAGAGACTTGCCTCTCAACAACACGGTTCCGAGTTCAGTGTTCGACTACATGGCACCTTCGTCAAGTTTCTTCTACTACAACCTTGTGAGTGGATGTGGTAGGCGGAAATTGAAAGGAGCCCATCGCCATGTTGATTCGTTAGCTACTGCACGCATTTTTTTTCACCTTTTTTTTTTTTTTTTTTTCTCTCCTTCTTTCTGTGTTTTTTTTTCTCTCTGTGTATCTTTCTGTTGAAGAGCGTAGGGCCTCGAAATGTTAAAGACTGTTTTATTATATTTCCTGAGCGCCATACTAATACAATTGTTCGTTTGTTTTCCACCTGCCTTCGTCTTTTGTCTATTTTCATATAAAGCTTCCCATATATATATATATATATATATATATATATATATTATGTGTGTGTGTGTGTGTGTGTGTGTGTGTGTGTGTGTGTGTGTGTTCAAATGAAATCAAAAACAGAAACAAAAGGATGTCGCGGTACACGTGTTTCAAGCTTTATAAATGACCTATTCTTACATCAGTGTATAATCGACATAAAGGATGGTGTAAAACTCTCTTCAGCCGCATGCAATTGTTATTCCAAAGAGTTACATCACACTATGAAAAATCCGAAAGGTACATTTAGTATTATCCATAATGATAGGTATATCATGTCTCCCTGAGAGAGTGTATTCGTAAAATTTCATAACCAAATAGGCGTGTAGTGTAGCATTGGATTTTCGATACCTACTGAAGACATGATGCATCCAACAGAATTTAAGAAAGAAAATCGGGAGTAAAGATTGAAAAACTGAAACGTGAAAGCGATGCATGAACAATAACTTAGAGAAATGGAAGGGAGAGACAAGACAAACAATTGGAGGGAGTTAAGAAAATATAATTTGAAAGGATTCACTGAGGCATTGATATACAGTTGTCAGGAATAAGCTGTAAGAACTAATTACACCAAGTCCTAAATAGATAAGAGTATTGAATCGTCCCTTTGCACGATGTATGTCACAAAATGAGTGTCACATATTGTGAGTGAGTGTAGCAAAGTGGCTCAACAGGAATATGAAGGCACGATAACGTAGCTATGTATGCTCACTGGATATTTGATATGGCTGAAGCGGGAAGACCGAAAATGGCTTGAAAGTCATACCGTGCCGGCGGGAAATAACATCACTAGGTGAGACAAGCTGACACTGAATCAGCTTCGCTGACTGACAGGTGATGGTCGTTTAGAGAATGCGCGGGCTAAAACTACGCACCTTCACTAGTCAGTGTCACGTGACAACTTGCTGGGGCTGTCTGCTGGAGTCTAGCGGCAAGTAGTTAAAGGGAAGAATTTGACAAGTCAGTCTTGTCACCGGCTGATGATACATTGAAGAAGCCAGGGAACAGAAGAAAGAAGACATGCACCCAACACAAGAACTGAAGACACCTCCGAAAGGGGGGGGGCACGCCACGTCAGAATGGTAGAGGAGTAGGAGCCGAAACCGGACGTGGCTCCTCCTGATGATGTCTTCAGCTAACTGGATCTTATAAAGGAGCTGTTGTGGTAGCAGACCAGGAAACACGGTTGTAATTCCATTCCTCTTCACTGGATATTTGATAAGAAGTACGGTCTTCAACTGAAGTTGGAATGGTAATCAGCATAAGGCAGAAGGTGTCAATGAGTAGGAGCATCTTATGGGACTTTTACAATGCAGTGTGATATAGTGATTCATGCTCGGAGACAGAGATTGTTGCAGTAGGCAAAATAATGAAGGAAACAGGATCATAGATATTGCTATACCTGGGGATGTACGAGTGGGGGACAAAGATTTGGAAAAGATTGAGAAGTACAAGCAACTACAAGATGTGAATGCGCAAATGAGGGCAATGAAGAAAGTAACTGTCATCCCAGTATTTGTATGTGTCCCGGGAGAATTACCAACCGAGTTTTAGAAATGCTTTGGAGAAATTGAGATTGACATGAGAATAAACATTGTTCAGAAATCTGCTTTATTGGGGAGAACGAGGGTTTTGAGACTGGTACTTTGATTTTAAGTATCGTGGAAAGAGAACCTGTGGGATCCTTGACAGTACTCTTTTACTCTTTTACTCTTTTACTTGTTTCAGTCATTTGACTGTGGCCATGCTGGAGCACCGCCCCGCTCTTTCTAAACTAACGGAAGCATGTGAAATTGAGATCTCTGGCAAGTGAAATGTACAAGAACAACAATAATAGTAGTAGTAGTAATGATAATAATAATAATAATAATGATGATGATAATAATAATAATAATAAAATAATAATAATAATAATAATAATAATAATAATAATAATTATAATGATGATGATGATGAGATGAATATGATGATGATGATGATGATGATGATGATGATGATGATGATAATAATAATAATGATAATAATAATAATAATATAATAATAATATAATTATAATAATAAAATTATAATGATGATGATGATGATATAATAATAATAATAATAATAATAATAATGATGATGATGATGATGATGATGATGATGATGATGAGATATAATAATGATAATAATAATAATAATAATAATAATAATATAATAATAATAATATAATAACAATAATAATAATAATAATAATAATAATAATAATAATAATGATAATAATAATAATAATGTCTATATTAATTATAATAGATGTATCAACTACAGACGAATATAACAAGGTAAGCGGCAAAAGAAGTTAAACATAAAATGTAGATTATTTTGTTAAACTTTATAATTTTCTCGCTTCAGGAAATCCCGAACAAATTTGTTGGGTTTTTGTTAAAATAAATAACTCTTTGAAGTGATCCAAGTATTGTTACAGCTGAACGTTCATTAATATCGGTAATTTGAGTTTCTCGTCTCTCTAAGTGGAAATTCTGGATGTTTGAACTTTTCCTGTAAATCGTCTCAGTTTGTTGAACAATGCTATGATGTCCGCAATTCTTACTGATGTACCAAAAATAAAATAAAAAGAAAAAAGAAAACAAGAATCATAATAATTAAGAAGAAATTGCTGGGTCATGTTCTGTTATCTCTCTTTGCAGCACTTTTGACTCGTCCGTTTTATCTTACATAAGATGTTCATCTGAACATTCTAGACCGAACATAATTACCTCGTTAAACGTCGAGGAAGTTGAAAAATCATTGAAGATGAAATCAGCAAATCAGAAGAATCACCAATGAATTACAGAGTATTTCCCAACCTACAAGGCTTCGAGAAAATGATAAGGCATCTCACCTGAGATGATAAAAATCTGTACATGAAATTACAATAGCGTTCTAAAAATATTGCTCTCTTACGTGGCGTAAGATGAAGAAAAATAATTGCTGTAACAACAGCAACGACGCGATGAATATTAATGCAAAAATCATCGAAGACATGAGACAAGTTTTTCTCAAACGTCATTTTGTTTTTGCATCGTTGGACATGAGATTGAATTAATTATGGAAAAATTGCAGCATATAATAGTAAGCTGCCAAACACATGTTGGGATTAGATGAGTCGCGCTTGCGCGCATGTACGTATAAGTGTGGTGTGTGTGAATGCGAGTGCGTGTGTGTATATGCAGATATATGTCCATATGTATATATATGCATATATATATATATGTATATATATGTATGTAGGTATATGTATATATATATATATATATAAACGTATATCTATAGGTGTATACAGGTCTATCTATCTATCTATCTATCTATCTATCTATCTATCTATCTATCTATCTATCTATCTATCTATCTATCTATCTATCTATCTATCTATCCATCCATCCATCCTTCCATCTATCCATCCATCTATCTATCTATCTATCTATCTATCTATATATGTATATATATATATGTATATACATGTATGTATATGTGTCTGGTATATAGAATATATATAGATATATATATATAATATATATATATATATATATATATATATATATATGTATGTATATGTGTGTGTGTGTGTGTGTATATATATTTATATATACTAGTGAAACTCGTGAATATTTAACGAATTAATGGCAAACCTACTGGGTTATTTCTGAAAACTTTATCCAAAAGCTAGAAAGCGTAGCCTATGTTGTGTCTCTATGGAGTAAACAGTCGCTCATCTAGTATTCATTGAAAATTGAATGAAATTGGAATTCGATGATTAGTTAATGCACCTTGTATATACACTTTCTATACTTTATGCACAATTTTATAGACTTAATACACAGCACTCATAAAATAAATATTCACTCTTATTTTTCCACTTTCCCCATAAACAAACAAAAAAATATCCTGCTCATATGATACAACCTTTAGTTAAACTGCATATATCTGCCACGTAAATAAGCGTGAATATTTCACGGAATTGCTCTTATGCATACATGTTAAGTAATAAGTGATATAAAAAAAACTTAGTTCAATTTAAAAACTACACAGGTCGTGAAATAAACCTGCAAATGGCTGAGCATTTACAAACATGCGTGCTCTTCTCCCAGTTTTCAGAGAGATTCAGCGTGACAATAACATGTACAACCCGTTTTTGCCAGCTGAGTGAACTGGACCAACGCGAAATAAAGTGTGTTGCCCAAGGATACAACGCGCCGCCGGGAATCGAACACCGGACTCTACAATCGTCTGCCGAATACCCTAACCACTAAATCATGCGCCTTCATAAGTATTTGCCTTACATACATATATAAATACCTACACACAAACACACACATATATGTATATTTGGAGAGGAGATTTTTTCTCAAAGAGTTAAGATTGAGAAAAGATACTTTTTAGAAAGTCGATACTAACCTTTGGGAAGAGATTTCATAAAATGTGCGTGGGCTTTGCTTTTAAAGTCAACATACATTTTGTAAAATCTATTCCTAAAGGTTAATGCCTTTTGTCAATCTTAAATTTTGAGAAATAATTCTTCTCTCCAAATATTATAACTGTATCAAGGATTTCCCAAAACACTCATATATAATATATGTGTGTATATATATATATATATATATATATATATATATATATATATATATATATGAAATATTAAATTTCTAAATCTCTCAGAGAGATATGTACGGTGGTGGGGCGACAACCATTCTATATATATATTCTTTTACTTGTTTCAGTCACTTTGATTGCAGCCTGCTGCTGCAGCATCACCTTTAGTCGAACAAATCGATCCTAGGACTTATTCTATCGATCACTTTTGCTGAAGTGTTAAGTTACGGGTATGTAAACACACCAAAATCGGTTGTCAAATGATGGTTGGGGACAAACACAGACACACAAATACAAATATATATATATATATATATTATATATATATATACGACGAGCTTCTTTCAGTTTCCGTCTACCAAATCCTCTCACAAGGCTTTGGTCGGCCTGACGCTATAGTACAAGATACTTGCCCAAGGTGCAACGTAGGGAGACTGAACCTGGAACCATGCGGTTGGGAAGCAAGTTTCTAACCACACAGCCACTCCTGTTTGTACACACACACACACACACACACATTCACGCACACACACACACACTCACACACTGAGATTATCCCTTCTTTCATAGATCCGGTGTGACATAAAACATTCCTTTCATAAGTCCTAAGTTAGTCTGCTGGTTTAAAAAAGATTAGGGAATGTGTGTCATATATGATACATGAACGCAAGGGATAACATGTTCTGTGTATCATAAGTGATAAACGAGACAGGCAAAGGGTTTCATGAAACTTTATGATATACCCACAAACTACGCGTCCAATACATAGAAGACCAAGGGACACACCGTATTATCTACTTCATCTCTTTCATTGAAAACATCAAGTATAGGAGCCAAAGGAGTAACCGGTTATTGGATCCTTGATTTACTTGATATGCAAACCAACGTCCCTCATTTTATTTTAATTTTCGAATATATAAAGTGGGAAAAATAGCTCTTGATCTCTTGATTTATGATATAAGCAACACGTAAATAAAAAGCCAGGATGGGCTCGGCGGCGATTGCTTTGATGTTAAGTATGACCGCTCAGTGTTGACAAGAGATTTCAACATGTCACACACACACACACACACACACCACACACACACACACACACACACACATATATACGTATGTAGGTATGTACGTATGTATTTATGTATGTATGTATGTATGTATGTATGTATGTATGTATGTGTGTGTGTATGTATGTATGTATGTATGTATGTATGCATGCATGCATGCATGTATGTATGTATGTGTGTGTGTGTGTATGTATGTATGTATGTATGTATGTATGTATGTATGTATGTATGTATGTATGTATGCATGTATGTATGTATATATGTGTGTTTGTATGTATGTATGTATGTATGTATGTATGTATGTATGTATGTATGTATGTACGTACGTACGTATGTATGTACGTACGTACGTATGTATGTATGTATGCATGCATGCATGTATGTATATATGTATGTATGTATGTACATGTGTATGTATATTTCAATGTTTTTTTTCGCTGGAAGATATATATGGAAATTTGGGGATTGTTGTTGTGAACAACGAGGAAAATAATATCAGATTTATTGGATCTTGTAAAAAAAAAAAACTTCTATGAGAAAACACGAAGAGTGGGGCGGAGAGGAATCCAGAGCATTGAATACGCAGCGTATAAATGACATTCTATTCGCGTATGGGTACAGCAGGGATACATGTTGTCACCTGCTTCCTTTACTATATCCATTTATTTTGATATATGAAATATAATATTGAAACGAATATAGTAAAATATTAGGAAAAATCAACTCCATGTATGTATGTATGTATGTACGTACGTACCTGTGTATATATGTATATACGTATATAATAACAATTTAATAAATAAAACATATGCATACACACATACGTATATGTACATACCTACATCTATATGTATATATACATGCATATATATATATATATATATATATATGAGTACAGGACACCGCAAACAAACGTAGAATACAACGAGAAACGAAAACATAAAATCAAACAAGGAAACGGACCTTTTTTTAACAACGAAAAAGCAGAGTACAAGACAAACTATACAAGGAAAATTCCCCTTCATCAGCTGCCCCTGGTTCGACTCAATGCGTGTTTCGAAGGTAAATATATGTGTATGTTGGTGTGAACATAAGGATATCTAATATCTAATATCTAATATATATATATATATATATATATATATGTATATATATATATGTATATATATATATATACATATATATGCATACGCACATAGATACACACCACACACATATATACATACATAATAAATATATAGAGAGAGAGACAGACAGACAGACACACGCACATATGAAAACATTATTGTGCAGTAAGGAATGAATTTTAAAAAAATATATTCATTATGCTTAGGAAAATAAGGACGTGATTTCAGACACGACAGAATATATGACAAAAATAAAAAAAAGGAAAAAAGATTGATGATAAATAAATACACAGTTGAATAAAAAATAACGACAGTTTGGTGACAATAAACATCCTCGAAAACTCTCTGAAAGTCAGGAATATGAATACGATAGAGCAAGACAGCAACATCTAGGAAGCATGCCAATTCATATATCTTGGAAATTGTATAGGTAAAAGAAAAAACAACGACGTAGATGATAACAGAATGAGCGGACATGGCGAGAGCAAGTAATGTCTTCAAAATACCTTGACAGGATATGTTCATCAAATATTTACTACATAAAAATAAATTGCATATCTTTTAGCTGGAATGTCATAAAAACTGTCAAACTTACTTGTGAAACCTGGTGTGTGAGAGAGGAGAGAGAGAGAGGAGAGAAAGATATAGAGAAAGAAAGAGTGGTACAGAGTTAGCGGGGCGGGAAATTGTTCTGAAAGCTTTTATATAGCACTGGACGTTGATTGGAGTGAATTGTGTTTATTGAAGTGAAAAGTGGTTCTTGCCTGGAACGTATATTATTTCTCTAGTAGGGTTATTATTTTGATTGTGTGAAAAAGTTTTTTTTAAGCATTAGTTTAATATCATTTCTGTTGTTGATGCAAGCTTCATGGTTTCGGAGTCGAATCTTCTATGCGATCGTTTGACAAACCTCCTCGGTTTGAAAAATGACTTGTGAGCAAAATTTCCTTGAAGGAAACTATCTCTCGAGCTCCTCGTGTATACACGCGCGTGCGCGTATGTTCTCTTCTATATGGGTTATTTCAAATCTACCTGCAATAAAGAAGCTATTTTGCAATATAGCGCAGAATCACTTGTAGTGTTAATTAATATTATTTTCTTTCCCAATAGACTAATAACAGGTAAGGTGTAAATGTGTTTATATAATTTTTAATAAATTATAATGTACTTTATTTTATGGTACGATATAGTAGGATTTAAAATGATTATATTATTAGATTAGTACTTTGGATATAACTTACTATGTGTACTACAGAAAATAAGGTTGTCCTGAAATTGAAGTTGTGGTCCTACTATTGGTAAAATCCCAAAATTGTAATAATAATAATAATAATAATAATAATAATAATAATAATAAAAATCTTTGTAGTCTCCAAGTTTTAAAACAAACATAATTTTCGTATGGTTTTTTAGGCATTCACTAATACAACACTAAGTACAAAACCAAATATATGGCATCCTAGGGATAACACCAACACGAACTTCCAACTTGTTGTCTCTTGAGGTCTCTGGGTGAAACTTGGAGCCAACTTGTGCAAATCTAAAGCAAAAGTCAAACATATAATAATAATAATTATTATTATTATGTATATATATATATATATATAATATATATATATATGTACATATATACATACAACACACACATATATATATAATATATTATATATAATATGTGTTGTATATACGTATGTATAAATATGTATGTGTAAATGCGTTGCATGTGTTTGTGAATTTGTGAGAATTCTGTCTACAAAATTACTCCGATAGACTTTCTCGTCGATCACTTCACCTGATCAACGCAACGACGCTGAAATAAAACTAACATGGCTACAAAGTTAACTAAACTAACTTTCTAACGACATGGTCGTGCTTGTTTCACTATGACTGACTGTTTATATCGTACTATGTGCAACGCTAAGTAATTTGTTTATCAGACTCTATTTATGTCACTGGTTCTGATCTCGCGAGTCATTTTTGGCTTACATATCATATCAAATCACTTGTTTTCCTCCCCCAGTCGGTGACCATAAAGACAAACCCCCACGCCGACGACGCCATTATTTCTTTAATTTCTGCTGTGGAACGGCTTTGATTTCTATCTTCCGTGTTCCAGTATTTCATTTCTACTTTTGCTGTTGCTTTCACCTTATCTAAACATTACCTTACTTTAAAGTCTTACCGTGTAATCAGCAACTAGATTGTACTTCCACATTTCGTTTTACATAGGAAAATACATGCTCACATGCATGCATTCATATATATATATATATACATACAAACATATATATATCTATATCTATATATATCTATATATATATGTATATATATATATATACATCTATATATATATTATATATATATATATATTATATATGTATATAATATATAATATATATATATCTATATATATATGTATATATATATACATATATATATATATATATATATATAATATATACACATACATATATATGTGTATATATATATATATAATATATATATATATATATATATATTTACTCACAGATACACACACACACGCATGTACACATACACGGGCACGCACACATAGTTGTATAAGAGAGAGAGAAAGATAGAGAGGGAGAGAAAGATAGAGAGAGAGAGAAAGATAGAGAGAGAGAGATTTCCCTTATGATACTCTATTCCACTAATTAGTTTATTTTTGTATACTTCTAACACATTTCCCCAGACCATTTGTGGTTAGCCCGTAATGATTCTTTACACACACACACACACACATACACAACTGGTTATCAACCCATCTCCCCTCCTCTGTAACGTATTACTTACATACTGACTTAAAGATGGAGGATCACAAAAACGATGTGTGCATTGTTTACTTTCTCAAGCTGAACGTTCTGTTTTAGGTCGCATGGAGTCCTACTGTTACATTGGATCATTAGCGGCTGTGTGGTAAGAACCTTGCTTCCTAAGCAGACCACAAGAGATCCGCGAATTCCAGGTTGGGAACCACTGATCTAATATATACTGGATGGAAGCACTCCGTCGGTTACGACGACGAGGGTTCCGGTTGATCCGAATCAACGGAACAGCCTGCTCGTGAAATTAACGTGTAAGTGGCTGAGCACTCCACAGGCACGTGTACCCTTAACGTAGTCCTCGGAGATATTCAGCGTGACACAGAGAGTGACAAGGCCGGCCCTTTGAAATACAGGTACAACAGAAACAGGCAGTAAGAGTGAGAGAAAGTTGTGGTGAAAGAGTACAGGAGGGATCACCACCATCCCCTGCCGGAGCCTCGTGGAGCTTTAGGTGTTTTCGCTCAATAAACACTCACAAAGCCCGGTCTGGGAATCGAAACCGCGATCCTATGACCGCGAGTCCGCTGCCCTAACCACTGGGCCATTGCGCCTCCTAATATATACTACCACCTTTTTTGTTATGCATTATATGAGACAAATTTAACTGCGATTTCTAGCAGACCGTAGACCGTAGACCGCCTACCTCCTCTACTATCACCTGCTTATGTGACATATACGACCTGTTCACAGATTATTGCTGTTAACCTTGCAATATTGATGTTCGTTATCTGTTTTCAATAATTCTATCGTGACTTAACTATGCATTTTATATTTACTGGTTAGCCGTGTGGCAGAGGCATTGCTGATGGCTTGGTTCGTTTGTTGTTCCATGTTCAGGTCCCTTCATCGATTTTATTTCCAATCATTTCCACTTTTAGATTATTGTCATATTTGAAATTTCTACTTTTACAAATTTCAACTTTCAAATCTCTCTCCTATGAACGTCTAATCGCGTCCTTTTTGGCGTAGTTTCCCTTTTACTTCATCTTTCCTTGGTCATTGTTCTATACATATATTTGAAGAAATCCTATGTACACTAGTATACCTAGAGTCTGTGCCGCCCAGAGACACGATTTTGATTGAAGTCTTTCAATATAATGTCTGGCCTATTCGCATCTATCTTTCTGTCAGCTTGAATGGTGAAGTTCCAGAGGAGTGAGATGAGATTATTTTCAAGCACTGAAGGTGGTGTGTGTTCCCACCAGTCTTTATCATGGAGCAAATCCAGTTTTCTGCAAATTACCAGGGTGCTGCTCTATCATGCCGGTGGAAATACTCTGTAGGCGCAAGAAGACTACACATGGAGACAACATGTTTGTATTTGTCAGTTTCCTTAAATACTGAGAACAGCTTTTTGTTTTGCTCGTGTCTTGCGGCTTTTTGTATCAGTTTTCCTTGCTTCTGAAGGAGATATTTTTGCAGTCCTATGGTGGTTATTTTATAACAGTTTTCTAGATGCATAAGACCTCTACCACCTTCCATATGTTGGATATGTAGCCTTTCTATGTCAGATTTTGCATCCTAGATCCTGTCATTATTTTTCTTCTTTTCCTGTCTATTTTAGTTAGTTCATTTATGTCCTGTCCAGTTAAGCTATTGTAGATTTTATTATTATTATTATTATTATTATTATTATTATTATTATATTATTATTATTATCATCATTATTATTATTATTATTATTATTATTATTATTATTATTATTATTATTATTATTAATGCTCGGAATACTGTCTTGAGTTTGGTGAGAACAAAACCCCTTAAATATCCTACATCTTTCTTAGGCTTCATGCAGGCTGCCGGATTGTACAAATTTTCTGCAGGCTGACAATTCGAATCCCAGTTCTAATATGTCCGCTACTTCTTTGGTAGCAGGTTCGATATTGCGCTAAGTGCAACAGTTACCCAAGGCATAATTGTCGTCTTCGTCTTCCACAGTCTCTTCATCCATCCCGCGAGCTCCAAATATCAATTTTTGTTTCCACTTTCTTTGATATCCGCTCTGTCATGTGACACTGCAAACCTGAACTTTTTATAGTCTCTTTTTATCACTTGTTGTTGTCTCCCCTTACTTCATCCTTTCTTATAAATCTATCAGATTTCACGAAGATAGAAAACAATTTACGTGAATATTCGTATTAGCTTTCCATTATTTTCTTTATTAGATATTACTGTAATCTTACAGTAGACATTTTATAATAATTGTTTTCCAGGTTATTAAGGCTCCGACATTTCTCTACGCTTAAATATAATTTTTCTGCGACGAATGGTGTATTCTAAATGCAATCTCTTTCCTGTTTCTTCTAAGCTATCTTTTCCAGTCTAATTCCTTCAGCGTCCATTTGACAGAATCCTATAACCATAACATTACTTTGACAGCTGGAGTATTGGTGCCCATTACTTTCAACTTCTTCTTCTTCTTCTTCTTCTTCTTCTTCTTCTTCTTCTTCTTCTTCTTCTTCTTCTTCTTTTTCTTCTTCGTCTTCTTCTTCTTCATTGTCTTCTTCTTCTCCTTCCTAATCTAATGCCAACGTAACGTTTCTTTCTCATCCTTTCATTCATATATGTCTGATGTGTGTATGTATCTTCGTACATTTCCAAGCATTTTAAAGTCTGTTAAGCCTGTGTTTAGTCTAATTCTCTTATCTCTATTTCTATAAAGACCATGGCATTAGTTGGTCTTTATTAAATTTCCTTTCTTCGAGGTTGATTTGTTTCCATTCTCACATCAATTCCTCTGCTACATTCCTGCGCTGTCTGTGACAAACAATCCAAGTAGCTCTCCTCTATTCTGTATAACTTGAGGTCGTTGTCCATATAAAAATACATGGCTGATTACCCTTCCAGCCCACTTGTTAGATTTAATATGTCAATATATCCAGCCTGATTAGTTAAAAACGTTAACGCCAGGCATGAAGAGATGTTGGAATATCTATCTTTGAATAGGGATGGAATTGGAAATAGTTATTGACACAAGTTCAAAACAGTGGACTAAAGAAATCTGTTTATTCGAAGAAAGTGATACATTTGAAAGAGTCACAAAGAAGCAGGAAGGGAGAGAGACGAGAAACGAAAAGGAAGAAAAGAAGAAAGAAGAAAAAAATGGATGAGGAGGGGACGATGGGCCACACAACCCAGAACAAGTGGGCTACTCAGCTGCGCCTCGGGGTAATGACCACGATGGCGTTGCCGCGGAGAATGGCTAGTGGCACCCGCTGCAGCAGTCACTTTGACAGGCACCCATTATCCATATTTTCGTAGGAAATCGGTAGTACAGGGTCTCAGAACACCTGTTCTCTCGATGGCAACCGACACAAACTGATAGCGGCCGGTCAGCCCCCTGTATTTATTGAGTTTTCTCTTCTCTGAATTTCGGGCGGCGGCACCAGGGTCAACATATGGTTTCCGTCTCTTTCTTCACTTGTATAAGGTTTATGTAACATATATTCCCGATTGGTTTAAAAGCCTGTTTTGAACGCTGCAACCTTTATACATGCGTATTGCCTCTAAGTTTGATAGGTGGGAAACTGGAAAGTGAGACTTCTCAAGCATGCTAGCGTACGCGAATCTCTGAGGGTACGCAAATCTCTGGGGGTATGCAAAAGAAAAACAAAAATCACACGAGTGTACGAGAGATTTGCAAAAATCCCAAAATGCAAAACAAAATACAAACAAAAATCTGAGATTTAAAGTAATAAGAAGCAACTACATTTCAATGGTGTATTCTCAGAGTCTGTAAAGAGTAGCTGCTTTTATTATGTGTTCTTTCTCTTCAGTCTTTGGACATCGGGCTTCAACTACCCTTTCCAGCATGTAACGTGTCCTGTTAAAAGGTCACCACTTTTGTGTATAAATACATTGAATTGTATGTACACTATTTTATATGAGAACATGTTGTCTATTGACTTTATTACGCATACTGGCCACCGGTATGAAAATCTCTCTAAATTTTCTACCCTTACCATATATATATATATATATATATATACATATATATATACTCTTTACTCTTTTACTCTTTTACTTGTTTCAGTCATTTGACTGCGGCCATGCTGGAGCACCGCCTTTAGTCGAGCAAATCGACCCCGGGACTTATTCTTTGTAAGCCCAGTACTTATTCTATCGGTCTCTTTTGCCGAACCGCTAGGTGACGGGGACGTACACACACCAGCATCGGTTATCAAGCAATGCTAGGGGGACAAACACAGTCACACAAACATATAGACAGACACTTATATATATATATACATATATACGACAGGCTTCTTTCAGTTTCCGTCTACCAAATCCACTCACAAGGCATTGGTCTGTCCGGTGCTATAGCAGAAGTCACTTGCCCAAGATGCCACGCAGTGGGACTGAACCCGGAACCATGTGGTTGGTTAGCAAGCTACTTACCACACAGCCACTCCTGCGCCTGTGTATTTATATATATATAAATACACATACGCATATCCTGGTAATTTTGCTGCTGTGTTATCTGTCCGTCGTTAGAGAGAAATCGTCAATAATACCTTTAAATAATAACAATGCAGTCAAAAACAACAGTGAATCCATCACATGCCCCATAAAAGCTAAAGAGGCGGAGCAATAACGTTACGTAACAGCAACATCACCAACAACACTAATAACTACAACGACAAAAAAGCAACACATAATATCACCATGATCATCAACTCCACCATCACCACCACCATCATCATCGTCATCATCATCATCATCATCATCATCATAACCACCACCACCACCACCACCACCATCATCATCATTATCATCATCATCATCACTTCTACCACCACCACCACCATCACCATCACCATCACAATCATCATCATCACCTCTACCACCACCACCATCATCATCATCACCACCACCACCACCACCATCACCATCACCATCATCATCATCATCACCTCTACCACCACCACCATCATCATCATCACCACCACCACCACCACCATCACCATCACCATCATCATCATCATCATCACCTCTACCACCACCACCACCATAACCACCACCACCACCACCACCACCATCATCATCACCATCATCATCATCATCATAATCATCATCACCACCACCACCACCGCCATCACCATCACCATCATCATCATCATCATCACCTCTACCACCACCACCATCATCATCATCACCACCACCACCACCACCATCACCATCACCATCATCATCATCATCATCATCACCACCATAACCACCACCACCACCACCACCACCATCATCATCACCATCATCATCATCATCATAATCATCATCACCACCACCACCACCGCCATCACCATCACCATCATCATCATCATCATCACCACCACAACCACCACTACCACCACCACCACACCACCACCACCACCACCACCACCATCATCATCATCATCATCATCATCATCGATTTACCTATACCAACAACAACAACAACAATAACAACCAGGACAACAACAGTGCTTAGCTTTGCAATCAAACTGACTGACATGTATTCTTTATGATTTTGTCATGTGATCGATATATTATCGATAATTCAGCTTTTTTTTTAAAATCGCGATTTACTAATTTAGTTATTCATTTATTTTTGTTTCATTTATTTGCTGTTTTGTTTTATCCTGTTATGTAATATCATGGTTTTTCTCCTCTGCCCCACAAAATATAAATATTTTTTATCATAATTCTCCTTCCTCACCACGATCACCATCTTCCTCCTGCTCCTCTTCCTCCTTATCCTTCTCCTTCTCCTTCTCCTTCTTCTCCTCCTCCTCCTCCTCCTCCTCCTTCTTCTTCTTCTTCTTCTTCTTCTTCTTCTTCGTCTTCTTCTTCTGATCATTATTATTATTATTACATTATTATCATCATATCATCATCATCATCATCATCATCATCATCATCATCATCATCATCATCAGTATCATCATCATCATTATCATCATCATCATCATCATTATCATCATCATCATTATCATTTTCATTATCATCATCGATATCATCATCATTATCATCATCATTATCATCATCATTATCATCATCATCATCATCATCATTATTATTATTATCATTATTATTATTATTATTATTATTATTATTATTATTATTATTATTATTATTATTATTATTAAGGCAGTGAGCTGCCAGAATCGTTAGCACGGTGGATGAAGTGATTATCGGTATTTTCTACCCGTCACTACGTTCTAAGGTCAAATTCCGCCGAGGTCGACATTGCCTTTCATCCTTTCGGGGTCGATAAAGTAAGTACAAGTATTTCATTTGGATCGATGTAATCAACTCATCCTCTTCCCCCAAATTTCTGCCCCTGCGTCAAAATTTGAAACCATTTTTGTTGTTGTTGTTGCTCGTCTATCGACACGTGTTGCCCATCACTCCTCTAAGTTTGTTGCTATTTTTATTGCCGCACATTGTTATGCAGTGTAAATATGTTATAGTTATATAATTAACCAGGATCTTATGGAGCTGGTTAGTTGTTCTCCATTTGTAGCTCTTGGGGGTTATTTTGGTGTTTTTTAAATTTTATTTTGCCCCCAAAAAGATTCTCACGAGGGCCGCTTTCGGTCTCGTTTTCCGTAGCTGGTTAGCTGCAATGTACAGGGTTGTGTACTCGGTCGTTCCGGAGAACCATTCAAATTCATGCGTTCTATCAGTAAAGCGTGTTCCCTGTCGTTCCTTCTTTATGTGCTAGCTCTTGAGCCTTACTGCGGAAATTGGTTGCGTTGAGGGGCATCCCGCGCGAACTAGGACACGGCAAAACCGAGTCACCATACGTCATCGTCATAGTGTCAAACTGGAGGCACATAGACCTGGTCAGCATGGCTTTAAGAGAATACGAGGCGTTGACAGGAGCAAAAATTAACCAAGAAAAGTCGGAGGGCCTGCAGCTCGTTACCTGGAGAGGCAGGTCCATGCCGTTCAATCACGTCATGGGACGCTGGACAGAGGGACCAGTTAAATTGCTCGGGGTCTGATTTGGTCTAGACCTCTAGGTGGAGAAGAACAGGGACGAGGTGACGAAGTGACAATCTCACCCAGAAATGGGCCACATTTTTGTGGGGCTTCCACGAGCAGCCCTTGGAAGCTTCCCCCTTTTGAGGATTTATTGAGGAATTTTTGCTATCATCTTTTTACGCGATCAAATCTAACTCATTCTGTGCTGTGTTTTCCTGTGCCATCCCGATTTTTTATTAAAAAAAACCTTCAGTAGTGAATAAAAAAAATATCATCATCATCATCATAATCATCATCGTGATCATCATTTTTGTTATTTATCATTTTTATTGCTATTATTAATACCGTTGTTATTATTATTATTATTACTATTATTAATACTATTATTATTATTATTATTATTATTATTATTATTATTATTATTATTATTATTATTACTACTACTACTATTATTATTATCATTATAATTTTTATTAATATTACTACTACTATTATTATTATCAATATTATTATTATTATTATAAATTATTGTTATTGTTGTTGTTGATGATGATGTTGCTGCATTTGTTGTTGTTGTTTTTCTTGTTATTGTTGTTGTTATTTTTGTGGCTGTTGCTGTTGTTATTATTGTTTTTTTAAAAAAAAAGCAGGTATTCACCTCCTTCATTCACCACCACCACCGCCACAACCACCACCACTAAAACCGCCAATACGACACAACCACCACAGTTAACACCAGCACCACCAGCACCAGCACCGGCACCGGCGCCACCCGCACCAAAACCACCACCGCCGCCACCATCACCAGTCCTTCTATCCGATATTCTCCTCATAACAAGCAACGCACAACTCATTGACTTTATGCAGTCTTAATTGCGTTTATAAATAATGGCAAATCACTTGACTACATTTTATGACATTGAGAGCCGCCGCTGGGCTTCAGCTTGTTCTGAGGTAGATCTGCAGGGTGATGTGTGTATGTGTGTGTGTGTGTGTGTGCTGTGCATGTCTCTACGTCTGTATCTGTGTGTGCGTGAATTAATTGGTTAGCAAACAGAGCCTGTATATGTATGTGTTTATGCGTGCGATGTTTAAGTTTGTGCATGTGTGTGTACATGTGTGTGTGTGTACATGTGTGTGTGTGTGTGTAAAATTTTCCGTGTGTCTAAGTGCGTGTATTATTATTGTGTCTGTCTTAATGTGTGTATGGGAACGAAGTAGGTTGTAGAGGGGTGAATGTGCGTGTAATGCGGGAGGAGTAGTGCGTGTGTGTGTGTGTGGGGTGGTGTTTGTGTGTGTGTGTGTTTGTGTGTTGTGTGTGTGGTTTGGTGTGTGTGTGTGTTTGTGTGTGTGTGTGTGTTTGTGTGTGTGTGTGTGTGTTTGTTTGTGTGTGTGTGTGTTTGTGTGTGTGTGTGGTGTGTTTGTGTGTGTGTTTGTGTGTGTTGTGTGTGTGTTTGTGTGTGTATGTGTGTGTTTGTGTGTGTGTGTGGTGTGTTTGTGTGTGTGTGTGTGTGTTTGTGTGTGTGTGTGTGTGTGTGGTCTGTATGTGATCTTGCATGTGAATAACCTGGCTGGTAGATAGACGTGTATGTACAAATGTGTGTGTGTGTGTCGTGTGTACCTCTATATGTGTGTATGTAAATTAATTAGGTGATAGTCAAAAATGTGTATGTATGTTTGTATGTGTGTATGAGCATGGATGCGCGAGTGAGCTGGGTGTTGGAAAGACGTATCAGTATGCGTGTGTGTGTGTGTGTGTGTGTGTGTGCTTGTGTTTTTGTGTCTAGGTGAGTGCGTAAATTTCATGTGTGTGTGTTGTGCGTTGTGTGCATATCTAGGTGCGTGTTTATATATATGTGTGTCTGTGTGTGTGTGTGTGTGTATTTGTAGAGGGAAAGGTCGTGTTTCCCAGACAAAATTTTCAGCCAAAAAAAAAAAAAGAAATATGAGAAGCCACAACAAACAAGAACAAGAACAACAACAACAACAACAACAATAACAGAAACAACAATAACAGTAGCAACAACAAGAACAACAACAACAACAACAACAACAACAGTAGCAGATGCAGCAATAACAATAATAATCACCACAGAAACAAAAATCGCAGCAGCAATATCATCAGCATCAACATCAATCGTAGCAACAACAGCAAGACCGTCAACAATAACAACAAAAAGTTGCAGCGACAATATTAACAACAACACAAATACCAGGAACAGTAAAGGCAGTAATTATCTGTCTGGTACTATTTTTGTGACCGACCTCGACAGAATGATGCTCATGATGATGCCGCTCATACTAATAAAATTCCACCCCTGCTATAGGCACAAGGCCTGATTTATTGAAAAAAAAAATTTTTTTTCGTGGGGGTGGGCAGATTAGTCGACTACGTAGACCCTTGTACTTGACTAGCACTTGTTTAATTGTCCTCGAAACGATTACGGACAAAGTCGACCTCGGCGGAATTTGAACTCAGATCATAAAGACGCTAAGAATTTTGCCTGGTGTGCTGAAGATTCTACCTGCTCACCACCTCAATAATAATAATAATGATAATGATGATAATAATAATAATAATAATAATAATAATAATATAATAATAATAATAATAATAATAATAATAATAATGATAGTAACAATAATAATAATAAAAGTCCTGATGCAGTACCAGGCAGTGGTCCTCATAGATTCTGGTCTTAACTGATTGCAAGTGTTATCATGTAGATTGATTTGTTTCGGTATAAAACATGGGCTACAACAAATATTCTGCTCAATACCAGAAATTTGCTTGTCAGTTGTTTGACCTTAACTAGTTGAGCATGTGCCTTAGTGGCTGACGATATGTGCATCTCTGATCACGAGCAGAAGTAGTGGGGTAGCATCATAACCGTGCATGAAGAGGAATTCTTAGAGGTTTGGATAATTCACCTCTGGAAACATTGGCGGTTCATTCAACATCCTTAAACAATCCTTATTCAGGGATCTTTTGAGCGGGATGGGCTACTCGACCCGAAGAAAATTCTAACTAGTCCCCCCACCTGCAAGGTCATGTGCTATTTATCTTGATATGAGATTACCATGTGGCGCACATATGGTTGTGATGCATGTGCCTGGTGTACCTTTATCAGACAGGTAGTCATGATGGGTATATTAGGCATCGTATAAGTGTACCCCAGAGTCACTTTGATGGTATGCGCTGCTGGAACAAACAAGTCAATGTTGTTGTCATGGAGTGATACTACCTGAGCAACTCCGTAGACGAAAATGGTGTTCATCATAGGGGATACCTACAACTTATGTATGATCATTGGAGAGGAAGCGGATTGTTCCCTAGAGCAATAAGAAAAAAATCGTTGGTTCACAGAAATAGAGCTCGAAGCTATCAAAAGACGCGTATTAGATAGAA
>NC_043019.1:6487288-6509788 GCF_006345805.1 Octopus sinensis | reverse complement strand
CCTGTTTCTGTTGTACCTGTATTTCAAAGGGCAGGCCTTGTCACTCTCTGTGTCACGCTGAATATCCCCGAGAACTACGTTAAGGGTGCACGTGTCTGTGGAGTGCTCAGCCACTTACACGTTAATTTCACGAGCAGGCTGTTCCGTTGATTCGGATCAACCGGAACCCTCATCGTCGTAACCGACGGAGTGCTTCCCCATTAGCAACACATGCAGTATCAATACCGAGATGTAACAGTTATTCTCACTAAAACGTGGATGTTATATTGGAACAGACTATACTGCGATTGGCAACATGAGAGGAACTCTCATAATAGCTTTTGGTGCAAAGCGCATTCTTGGTTATATCACTACCATACACAGACACACCCATACGCACACACACACATTCACACACATTTTTATACGATGGGGATTCTTTCAGTTTCCGTCTAACAAATCCGCTCAAGATTCCGCCGGGCCGTGGCTATAGCCGATGCGATGCGGTGTGACTGTGACCGGAAACATGTGATTGTGAAGTAAACTTCTTATCACACAGCCACGCATGCGCATATGATTAGAGAATGTCGGTCGCAGGAAATAATCGAACGTAAGATTCCTGAAGACGATCCAACCAGCATGCGACCTGGGGGTTGATCAAGAACAAAATGGTTGGATAATATCTATATTTTCAGTTGGTTACGCTTGGGAATCCAGCCAGAAAATGCAATAATGGCTGCTTCTAATACTACTCCATAGAGGGGGTACCTGAGGAATCTACTCTAATGACCCCATCAGGGTTAGTGGGTGCAGAAATGAACGGATGACTAGCTGTTTAGAAGGATATAGGAGAAATATGTATATATTTTCCATATTTATTTAATTTATGTATTGAAATGATTTTCAAAACACTCGAAACTTAATGAAATTAAAATTGATATAAATGTTAGGGGAAAGGAAAATTAACGAATAGGCGTAGGAGTGGCTGTGTGGTAAGTAGCTTACTTACAAACCACATGGTTCTGGGATCAGTCCCACTGCATGGCAGCTTGGGCAAGTGTCTTCTACTATAGCCTCGGGCGGACTAAAGCCTTGTTAGTGGATTTGGTAGACGGAAACTGACAGAAACCCGTCGAAAATATGTATATATATATATATATATATATATATATATATATATATATAGACTATATATATATATAACGGGAAGCTTACGAAATAAACAAAAGACGAAGGCAGGTGGAGTACAAACAAGCAATTGTATTAGTATGGCGCTCAGGAATAGAAATAAAACAAGCCTTTTACGTTTCGAGCCACGCTCTTAACAGAAAGATACACAGAAAAGAAACACGGAGAGAAACAAGGAGAGAAAAAAATGCGTGCAGGAGCTAACGATATGTGTGTGTGTGTGTGTGTGTGTGTGTGTGTGTGTTTGTCCCCCCCCAACATCGCTTGACAACCGATGCTGGTGTGTTTACGTCCCCGTAACTTAGCGGTTCGGCAAAAGAGACCGATAGAATAAGTACTAGGCTTACAAAGAATAAGTCCTGGGGTCGATTCGGTCGACTAAAGGCGGTGCTTCAGCATGGCCACAGTCAAATGACTAAATACAAGTAAAAGAGTTAAAGAGTAAAAGAGAATGGCAACACCGTATTTTCCGGCACATAAATCGACTTTTTCAGACAAAAATTTGCAGCCAAAACAGCAAGATTTGGAAAGATAATGAGGATGTTTGAATGTTCGCGTTACATATTTACACTATATTTTATGTCGACTTGTATTCCCAAATATACGGTATGTCTCTGGTGAAATATCGATTGCGGAAAACAAACAAAGCATGACTTTGTGGCTAGAAGCTATTATTATGTCCAGTGGAAACGATGGTCTTTCACCCTCCCATGTCAGCTAAACAAAGACAACGACCAATAAAGAAACGAACATTGTTACAACACAGAATGCTGTAATAGAAATTGTGAAATCGTTTAATTTGCTTCGTTGTAGAATCTTTACTAACGAAGATTGCTTCACAAAAGAAATAAAACAAGCGACGATGACGAAATAATTTGCGATGAATAAACTGAACTTCAGTTGGAAGGACCCGGATGTTTTAAAAGAGAGCGAGAAAAGATTAATCAAAGCTTTGATTATTCCAGTAATGATCTATGAAGCAGAAACATGCTTAATCAATAAAAGTGATCAGAAAATAATTGAAGCTTGTACAAATGGGATGCCGGAGAAAAATACTCAGGATTTCTTGGATTGAAAAGCGCATAGAGAAATAAAGTTTAATTCATTATCATTAATCATTATAACGTAGTGAACTGCCAGAATCGGTAACACATCGGATAGAATATTGAGCGGTTGTCGGTTCAAATAATGACGAGGTCGACTTGGTCACTTATCTTTTCGGTGACGATGAAATAACTACCAGTAGAGCACTTCAGTTCTTGTAATCGACTGACCCTTCATCACAAGAGCATCACAGGCCTTGTGCATATACTAGAATGAATTATTATTATCATTATTATTATTATTTCATTATTGTTATTATTATTATTATTATTATTATTATTATTATCATCATTATCATTATAATATTATTATTATTATTATTATTATTATTATTATTATTATTATTATTACTGTTGTTATTATTATTATTATTGATTATTATATTATTATTATTATTATTATTATTATTATTATTATTATTATTATTATTATTAATATAGCGAAGTGGCAGAATCGTTAGCGCACCCGGTGAAATGCTTCGCGGCATTTCGCCTATCGCTACGTTCTTAGTTTAAATTCCGCCGCTGTCAGCTTTGCCTTTCATCGCTTCAGATAAATTAAGTACCCGTTTAGTACTGGGGTCGATGTAATCGACTATCCCCATCCTCCCAATTTCAGGCCTTGAGCCCATAGTAGGCTCAATTATTTAAATTTTATTTCCCTTCTTTCTTCAAATTTTCTTCCATTTCTCGCCGAGTGTTTTCCGTACACCTAGGGCAGAGAACCTCATTGTATGCATTCCCAGATTATACATGCAAATTCACAGGTAAAATATGTATTTCAAAAATTAATAAGTAAATAAATTCATGAATGGATGTTGTTTTCACAGCAATAATGCTCTTCTCAGTACATGAGTCGTTCAAGTTAACACGAGTTTTTGCACTTCCTGTAGGGGTGGTAAGCCTGGTATCATTCTCAAATAGGTTTCAGGGCCTTTATTTTATCATTCCTACAGATCCTACAATCACTGGTACTGTAATCGCCTTTAGGTGACACATTTTTTCAATTTCTATTAGCAAGTCTTTGTATTTACTGATATTGTCAAATTCTTTCGCCGCTATATTGTGACCGCAAGGAATACTCATGTCAAGTATTAAATAAACCTTTTTCGTCTGATCTTTTTTAATAATATCCGGTTTATTAGCTTTTATAGTTTTGTCAGTATGTACGGGGAAGTCCCAGAGAATCGACACATTTTCTCCCTCAGTCACAGCTTCAGGATGGTGTTTATACCATTGGTCAGCGGTTTCGATTTTATAATTCCCACTTATTGTCCAGTGTCAATACTGGCCGACTCTGTCATGTCTTGGTCTATATTCTACAGGTGCTAAAATTAGGACCACCCTGAGATTAGGTGGTCTATAGTTTCTATCTCATCGTTACAGAATCAGTATTTTGGGTTAGCTCTGATCGACTATTCGAAGGATTATTTACCTAAATTCAGTGGAATACATCCACTGGTTTTCAAAAATAGAAATATCATTATTTCTAATTCTCTCTAAAAGAGACTACGGCAGCGGTACTGGATATTAATAGATATCGCCAAGCTAACATGGCAGTCCAGAAAAATAGGACGAATGCTACCGTTGATTAGCTCCTAGTGACCATCGCCTCTGGCTGCCGCTGCCGCCGCTGTCTGCGCTGCCGCTGCTGCCGCTGCTACCGCTGCTGCCGCTGCTACCGCTGCTGCCGCTGCTGCCGCTGCTGCCGCTGCTGCCGCTGCTGCCGCTGCTGCCGCTGCTGCCGCTGCTGCCGCTGCTACCGCTGCTACCGCTGCTGCCGCTGCTGCCCGTGCTTGCTGCCGCTGCTGCCGCTGCTGCTTCTGCTGTCGCTGTTGCTGTTTGCTGCCGCCGCTGGCGCTGCCCGCTGCCGCCGCTACCGCTACTACTGCCAGCTGCTGCCGCTGCTGCCGCTGCTGCCGCTGCTACCGCTGCTGCGCTGCTACCGCTGCTGCCGATGCTGCCGCTGCTGCCGCCGCTACCGTCGCTGCAGCCGCTGCCGCCGCTGCCGCCGATGCCGCCGCTCCGCCGCTACCGCTGGCCGCTACCGCCGCTGCCGCCGCTGCGCCGCTGCCGCCGCTGCCGCCGCTGCGGCCGCTGCCGCCCCTGCCGCCGCTGCCGCCGCTTGCCGCCGCTGCCCCCGCTGCCGCCGCTGCCGCCGCTGCCGCCGCTGCCGCCGCTGCCGCCGCTTACCACGCCCGCCCCTGGCCGCCGCTTCCGCCGCTTCCGCCGCTTGCCGCCGCTGCCGCCGCTGCCGACGCTGCCGCGCTCGCCGCCGCTGCAGCCGCTGCCGCCGCTGCCGCCGATGCCGTTGTTTTCACAGCAATAATGCTCTTCTCAGTACATGAGTCGTTCAGTTACACGAGTTTTTGCACTTCCTGTAGGGTGGGTAGCCTGTATCATTCTCAAATAGGTTTCATGGCCTTTATTTTATCATTCCTACAGATCCTACAATCACTGGTACTGTAATCGCCTTTAGGTGACACGCTGCCGCGTCGCCGCTACCCGCCGCTGCCGCCGCTACCGCGCCGCTGCCGCCGCTGCCGCCGCTGGCCGCCGCTGCCGCCGCTACCGCCGCTGCCGCCGCTCCCGCCGCTGCCGCCGCTGCCGCCGCTACCGCCGCTGCCGTCGCTACCGCTAAACCGAGCTCCGCTGCCTACCGCCGCTGCCGCCGCTGCCGCCGCTGCCGCCACTGCCGCCGCTGCCGCCGCTGCCGCCGCTGCCGCCGCTGCCGCCGCTGGCCGCCGCTACCGACGCCGCTGCCCCGCCCGCTACCGCCTCTGCCGCGCCTCTGCCGCCGCTGCCGCCGCTGCTCCGCTGCCGCCGCTGCCGCCGCTGCGGCGCCGCTGCCGCTGTCGCCCATTCCATTGCTGCCGTCGTTACCGTTACGCCTACCGTTTTTGTAGCCCTACCCACTGCTACATCCGCTGCTGCAACCGCCGTCACAACCGTCACAGCCGCCACCACTTCTCGTCTCTATTGCTCCCCGTGCCTCTTGACAACGCTGTATGGACACGTCGTCAATACTGTTAATATCATTACCGTTGTTATAATCGTTAATGTCCTTGCCTGTCCAGAAACCATCTTATTAATGTTGTTGTTCCCTTTATTCATTACAGCTATCGGTGTCGCTACTGCTATTGCAATTTCAATCATGTGATCGTGCAGATGCTGCTGTTCCAGTGGTGAGTGCGCAAGTGGCACTGACAGATGGACGTCATCAGTGCACAGAGCTGTATCGTTGCTCAACGTTGCATGGCAGCAATCGATACAGAATGTATTAACGTTATTAGTAATGCGATTATTATTATTATTATTATTATTATTATTATTATTTTATGTATTATTGTTATTATTATTATTATTGTTATTATTATTACATTATCATTATTATTATTATTATTATTATCATTATTATTATCATTATCATTATTATTTTATTGTTATTATTATTATCATTATTATGCATTATTATATATTATATTATCATTATATTATCATTATCATTCTTAGATATTGTTATTATTATTATCATTATTATTATCATTATTATCATTATTATTATTATCATTATTATTATTATTGTTATTATAATAATAATAATATAATAATAATAATAATTATCATTATTATAATAATAATTATTATTATTATTATTATAATTATTATTATTATTATTATTATTATTATTATTATTATTATTATTATTAGCATTGTTATTATTAATAATAACAGGAGAAATGCTGCTGTTATTGTTTTAACATTATTATCATCTTCATTACAAGTTGTCACGCAATGAAAAATGAATATATCAACCGAAATATATGCATGTGTGTATGCGTGATCGTATATGTATAGCTGTGCGTGGGTGTGTTTGAATCTTTGTTTGTGTGTGTGTATATGAGGTAACTACTCACACGAGGATGAAGAAATCACGTGCTGGAAGGCACGAATACATAGCTTCGCTCATAATCTTACACAAACATTTGGTCATATTTGTGTGCACGTGCCTCTGTGTGTGGGTATATATATATGCATATATATAATATATATATATATATATGTATATATATATATATATATATATATATTATATATATATATAATATATATATAATATATATAATATATATATATAATATATATATTATATATATATATATATATATCATATATATACATATATATATATATATACACACATACACACACATATATATACATAGAGGTGTATAGGGAGATATAACGTCAGTCTATACCTATCGATCTGTAAATATGTATATTGTGTATGTATGTATATATTTGTATACATACATACATGCATGTATGTATATGTGTATATATACATATATGTGTGTATGTATATATGTATATATACATACATGTATGTATGTATATACGTATATATACATATATATGTATATATATATAAATATATATATATATACATAAACATAACAATTTAGGAGTGACCCTAACAGGTCATTCGTCCACCAGAAAGAGCAGCCATAACTCACACCGCCAAGTAGTAGTAATTCAGAAATTAGGTGAAAATTTAAAAACATTTACCCTAATTCATCTTTTAGACGTTGCAACGTTTCTGTGTCATTAATGATTAAATTAAATTACCCTAAATTGACTAATTGAAAAATATATATATACATATATATTTATATATCGACAGGTAAGTATATAAATGTCTGTATGGGTGTGCATGTGTGTGTAGTATGTGGTATGCGTGTGTGCGTAAGCAGAGCCAGAAAACTCTGCATATATATATAATTTTCAATTCGCATGTGAACAAGTGAAAATGAAATAGAATATCTTCGCCACTGATTTATGTGTATCCATGTGTGTGTGTGTGTGTGTGTGTGTGTGTGTGTGTGTATCATTTGTATGTGTGCGTATGTGGGTGTGCGTCAGCGATTCCGTACGGACGTGCGGGCGATGTGTATGTTCATGTGCTTGTGGAGGAGTTTCGCATAAATTGCTCTTCAGTAACGTATGTCGTTCCGGGTCTGCGTGTTTTACTTATAACGAACAAGAAAATACTACTCAGTCTTTATTAAAATATACTCATTCCAATATATTTGTTCTGTTGAAGCTTCCTGCAGTTACCTTAAGTTCCCTGTCAAATAACTTATTAATCAAAATTTTTACAGACATACATACGTACATGCATATACACACACACATATATACATCCATCCATCCATCCTTCCATCTATACATACACACATACATACATACATATATATATGCTTGCATGTGTGTGCGTATTTATATATATAAATATAACATATGTATAGAAATATATATATATGTGTGTGCGCGCGTGTGTCTGTGTATGTACACACACACACATATATATATATAGTTTGTGTATATATATATATATATATGTATATATATATTTTTATGTATATATGTTTATATATATATTTTTATGTATATATGTATATATATATATTTTTATGTATATATGTATATATATATATTTTTATGTATATATGTATATACATATATATGTATATATATATATAATATATATATATAATATATATATATATATATATATATATATATACAATATATATATATATTATATGTAAATATATATATATACATGCGTACATCCATCTATAAATGTGTGATTTGGCCGTATCAGTCAGATGCCCTTAGATAGGCATTTGTATATATTTTCCATTGGGCAATAAATCACTTCAGAATATTTTTCGATGAATCTCTCCCAGGAACTTCCGGTTCGTACTTGAAACATATTAGATGGTGTCAGTTAAAAATAGAAACAAAATGAACAATAAAAGCACTGCAAACAAACAAACAACACAAAATATGAAGAAACGCGCAACAAAAACAAATGAAATAAAATAAAACCAAAGGAAATAATATAGAAAAACACACATCATAATATACAACATTCGAAATCTGACGAGTGGAATTCTCAAAGGAATTAAGCGGAAGCCGAATTTTCGGCGGTATCATGATATCGGCGGCAGCCATGATGATGAAAATGGCTGCCAGAGATTAGTATTATATATTATTTATATTTATCTATATTTAATCATTTCTATATTTATTTATTTATATTATTGCGTAGGGTTAACGTTTCGACAATCAAGATTATATGCTTAGCTAAACGGTTTACAATTGAATTATTGAAGAATAATGAAAGCAGATATGAAGTATTAAAATCTGTGTGTGTGTGTGTGTGTGTCTTTGTATACAAACAATATATATATATATATATATATATATATATATATATATATATTATATATATATATATATATATGTATATATGCATAATACACACACAGACACACACACATGTCTATATACGTGTATGCTCTTCTATCCACCCACGCACACACATATATACATCCACATATTGTTGATGATGATGAGGATGATGATGATAATGATGAAGATGATGATAATGATGATGATGATGATGATCCCGATCATGATCATGATCATCACCATCATTATTACCTTTATCATCATCATCATCATCATCATCATAGTCACCACCAGCACCAGTATCACCACCACCACCGCCTCCACCGACGTCTCCGCCACCCCCACCGTCGCCTCCACCGCAACTTCCACCGCCGCCTCCACCGCTGCCTCCACCACCACCACCTCCGCCGCCACCACCACAAACCGTCACCGGCGTCGCCGATGCCGCCGCTGCCGCCACCAGCACCAGCACCAGCACCACCACCGCCATCACTATCATCATCATTCTACACCTCTTCAAGAGCCACAAGTTTTCGCCCCTTCCGTCAAGTAAATCTGAATATAAATCAAGACACTCTCTGTCGATTCAGTCGACCTTCAAACCCACCTCTTAACATATAATCAGGCTTCCCCTGAAGAACTTTAAGCCATTATTAATAAGAGAAAGACAACAAAATGAGTGATTCGGTTGATTTCGTCGCTCTTGGTCACAAAATACTATTGAAGGTGATATTCTTTGGGTAAAAATGAAGAATTCAAACTAGGGAATCGATATTGTGCCACGAGGACAATCTTGCGCGAAACTATAAATTGCTTTTATTCATTCAGGCGCAAAGTTTGTTCCACTTTCAGAAAGTTTTGGATTAACATTTACCAATATTAGGTGGATGCATGGCGGTGTGGTAAGAAGCATGCCTTCCGGCCACTGAGTGTCTGTGTGTGTGTGTGTGTGTTGTGTGTGTGAGTGTGCGTATGTGTGTATGTATGCACGTATGTACGTACGTATGTATATGCGTGTATGCATGCATGCATACATGTATGTATTATGTAAGTATGCATGCATGAGTGTGTGTGTATTTGTACGTTGTGAGCATGTGTATCTCTGTGTTTAAGTTTGTTCCCCAATACTGCCTGGCAACCGGTGTTGGTGTGTTTACACCTTCATAACCTAGAAGTTCGATCTAAGACACTAACACAGATAGTACAAGTGTTTAAAAATAACTAATGGTGTAGGTATGTTTTATTAGGACCCTATCAAGGCGGTGCCTCTGCACGGACGCAGTCCAATGAGTGAAGCAAATGAAAGGTAAAAAGTGACAGGTATCAAATAAATTTGAGCATACCTTGAGTTTACTCTCTTACAATAATGAGTTAAGATTTACTCAAGAGCTTTTGCATAAGGTGTTCTTTCTTTCTTGAAATTCCCCTGACAGTCTCGATAATCTTAGCATTTACTTTAGTGAACATGGCGAATCCTCTGGAGATTATCAATATGTCAAATCTCCGAAATCACAACCTACCATCGTAAAGCAGAAAAGACGTTTTGAGAAACGTCGAATTTATTGAACACTTTCCCCACAAGAACAGGTATTATCGTGTTGGTGCACCTTACAATATAAGAGTTCTAAATCAAAGTTCACCAGGAGAGCTTCTATGCAATAACTGTCACCAATAATACCTATTTCTTTACTACCCACAAGGGGCTAAACACAGGGAGAACAAACGGATTAAGTCGATTACATCGACCCCAGTGCGTAACTGGTACTTAATTTATCGACCCCGAAAGGATGAAAGGCAAAGTTGACCTCGGCGGAATTTGAACTCTGAACGTAGCGGCAGACGAAATACTGCTAAGCACTTCGCCCGGCGTGCTAACGATTCTACCAGTTCGCCGCCTTATCACCAATAATACCACTACCCTCAACAACAACTACAACAACAACAGTTACCACCACAACCACCAGCACCAGCACCACCACAACCACCAGCACCAGCACCACCACAACCACCAGCACCAGCACCACCACAACCACCAGCACCAGCACCACCACCACTACTACTACTACTACTACTACTACTACTACTACTACTACTACTACTAGTACTACTAGTACTACTACTATACTACTACACCCACGGACAGGATGCATTTCTTCACTTTGTATACAACGAGAGTTGCAACAGATTAGAGATATGATTTATAATCAGCTAATTTACATATTTACAGCAATGCAATGAATGGCTTTGTGTGTTGCTGAGGTCAGTGACCTATTTATGGTACTAGCTCTCCGCTGGTTACGATCACGGATTTTCCAATTGATCCAATCAATAGAACAGCTTACTCGTGAAATTAAACGTGCAAGTGTTTGAACACTCCACAGACACGAGTACCCTTAATTGTAGTTCTCAGGGAGATTTAGCGTGATACAGAAAGTGACAAGGTTGGCCGTTCGAAATACATGGACAATTTACTTTTGTCCACTGAGTAGACTGGAGCACCTTGAAATACATTGTCTTGCCGAAGGACACAACGCGTCGCCGGGAATTGAACTCATATCTTTAAGATCGTGAGCAGATTACCTAAACCAAGAAGTCACGCGTCTTTAATATTTGTAGTACCATAAAAAACCAGCCCTTAGTTCTATGGTACAAAATTCGTCTTTTAAATTCAACTAAATTAAAACCTTCTATCAAGATTACGTTTAAATTTATGTTCCACACAAAGTTGATAATGAGAAATATAGTTAGTCGTACAATTTTTTTAGTAGAATTCAGCGCTGCCCTGCGTGGTGATGAAAGCAAATAAAAATTACGGAACAGTATATATAAAGGTATGTGTGCGTTTTTGGGTGCTCGCGCGCGTATGTATGTGTTTATATATATATATATATATATATATATATATTTGTGTATGTGTGTGTGTGTCTGTGAGCATGTATATATACACAAATAAATATATATATAAATAAAATATATATCAATATGTATATATATATTGATAAGTACATACACACATATATACATATATATCTATATCTAATGTATACATGTTTACACACACATTTATCTATCAACCTATCTATCTGTCTCTCTGGTCTGTCTATCTATTTATCTATCTGTATCTATGTGTGTTTGTACATTTGCATATGTGTGTATGTATACATATGTATATATCTCTTTTTGTTTTTTCTTTTTACTTGTTTCAGTCATTTGATTGCGGCCATGCTGGAGCATCGCCTTTAGTCGAGCAAATCGATCCCGGGACTTATTCTTTGTAAGCCTAGTACTTATTCTATCGGTCACTTTTGCCGAACCGCCAAGTTACGGGGATGTAAACACACCAGCATCGGTTGTGAAGCAATGCTAGGGGGACAAACAAACACACACACACACACACACACACACACACACACACATATATATATATATATATATATATATACATACATATATACGACAGGCTTCTTTCAGTTTCCGTCTACCAAATCCACTCACAAGGCATTGGTCGGCCCCGGGCTATAGCAGAAGACACTTGCTCAAGATGCCACGCAGTAGGACTGAACCCGGTACCATGTGGTTGGTTAGCAAGCTACTTACCACACAGCCACTCCTGCGCCTATATATATATGCACACACACATAAATACATACATACATGCATACAGACACACTGGCCTATTTCAGTACTCGAACTTACATCAGTACATATCAGTAGTAACTATACTTAGACAAAATGAGAAATCCAAACTTCAATGACTGTATGTCCTTTGAATAATTGCAGCTTTCACATGTGATTCTTGAAAGTCATGTATATTTCTGTCTTCTTAATGATAATCGAGAGGCGGGATGGTCTGTCTGACATTTCCAGGTTTGTGTTACGCTAATTTTCAAGGAGACGTACAAAGATTTATTTTTACGTTACTACAAAAATATACAGTCACTTACAAAGAAGGTATTAAAAATAATTCAAAGACCGGAATAAGCTTCGTATCCTTAGACTGTTTCACGTTTTGAGAAGAAATCTTCATAAGTGACAATAAAAATATATGAAGTGTTGTTTGAGCGTTGAATTTATAAATATAAAATGATGTAAATGTGATTGGACGTGGAGCTGGTTGGAGAATAAATGTTATTGGAAAGAAGTGGTAACTGTTAGAGTTGATATTATATATATATATATATATATATATATATATTATATATATATATATATATATATATATATATGTATGTATGTATATATATATATATATATATATATATATATATATATATATTATATATATATACACATATATATAATATATATATATTAACTTTTAGAGTTTATATATATATATATATATATATATATATACAGGGTGCGTAAGACATTTGAGGACAAATGTATGTTTATAAAAAGAAAACAAATATGTAATAACAGATAACTTTATTCATCAAAAAATGCTATCAGGATAAAAACAAACCATTTTAACTGTGAAGTTATTCAATAAAGCCACCTTCAGCTTCAACAATTGCTTCTATATGAGATCTAAATCATCTCCCTGCTCGAATCAAATGGTCCTGGTTCATATTGGACATCACTCTGACTATGACAGCTTTCAAAGAATCTTTGGTCTTATGGGCGTGTTCATTGGCCTCTCTTTCAACAACTCTCCACACGTAATAGTCCAATGGATTGAGATCTGGGGAATTAGGAGGTCAAGTATTAGGGGCTATGTCATCATGAACATTTTCAGCTATCCATTCCTTTGTTACGAGAGCCATGTGTGATAGTGCAGAGTCTTACTGAAATACATATGGCCTTCTATTGCATACACAGTTTATCCAGGGCTTAACAATTATTTCCAGGTCTTCGCGCGGTCCAGGATTCGAAACCTCGATCTTGTGATAGATGAGTACAACACCCTAACAACTAGCACATCGCCTTCACATAGATATACATACCTACAAATATAAATGCGTGTGTGTGTATGCTAGAATATCTTTGATCGGACGTGGGCGGAAAGAACGGAAACATTAAAACCATGAACCATTGAGGGAGCCTTTATATGGTCATTCGTCGTGCTAGAAAATTCATCCAAGGTCCCTTATGTTATACTTTTTCACTTAAATGTAAGAAACGAAATGACGAAATGATGCCAATCTTATCATAGATGGATATCAAAACAGCCTTGATGGTCACAAGTGAAACTTCTTTCACAAGTGAACGTGCAAATTGAAGTTGATTAAAAGCTACAGCTCTCACAAGCAACGCATTCGAGCATATACCATGCTTTTACTAATTATTTTATTACTTATGTTCTACTAATTATCATGCGCCGAAAGTCGACGTTGGACGAATTTGAACTCAGCGTGTGGAGAACTAGAATAGATATCGGTTTCAAATGTTCGCAAAAGGTTAGTTTTTAAGGGGTTATAGTTCATTACATCGACCCCAGGATCTGATTGGTATGATAAATTATCTGCTTCTTTATTGCCCACAAGGGGCTAAACATAGAGGGAACAAACAAGGACACATAAACGGATTAAGTCGATTACATCGACTCCAGTTCGTAACTGGTACTTAATTTATCGACACCGAAAAGGATGAAAGGCAAAGTCGACCTCGGCAGAATTTGAACTAAGAACGTAATGGCAGACGAAATACGTATTTCTTTACTACCCACAAGGGGCTAAACACAGAGGGGACAAACAAGGAGAGACAAACGGATTAAGTCGATTACATCGACTCCAGTTCGTAACTGGTACTTAATTTATCGACCCCGAAAGGATGAAAAGCAAAGTCGACCTCGGCGGAATTTGAACTCATAACGTAACGGCAGACGAAATACGGCTACGCATTTCGCCCAGCGTGCTAACGATTCTGATTGGTATGATAAATTATCGACGTCGAAAGGATGGAAGACAAAGTTGACCTCGGCAGAATTTGAAACCAGAACGCAAACAGCCGGAACAAATATCACAAAACATGTTTATTCGATATTTTAGCAATACCGATCAACTGCTTTGACTTAGCGTTTAGCAACAAAAACAGCGAGGGTAATTTTGTTTAGCTTAATACAATAATGAGTGTCACTCGCCGTCACATGTTTCAGACAGAAGAACTTGTGAAGTCAGTCCTCTAGAGTAACGTAACTATTATATTCCCGTATAAAACTACTTCAGTTACAAATTACAGTGATAAACGAAATGGCAGTCAATAATGTATTATTTGTAACCAATACACTAGTACATAACATCAGAGCAAAACGGTAGATCACGGTAGATCACATCAGTTGGAGCAATACTTTGCATCAAAGCAACACACGCCTACAGATACATATTCTGTTCTGCATAAAATATATTATGGAACACAAATGCACTCTGACTACAAAATAGATGAAAGGACATTTAAGAATAACATCAAACATTCTGTAGCATGTTTTAAAGTTATTTGCATTCTATTGTAAATAAAAAATGTATTACAACCTGAAATAATACCGTCGTGATAATATGACGAGACTTGATTGTGGCATCTGCTCTCCTGCTAATAAAAAAAAGCGAGGTAGTCTATAAATTCACGTATTCATATAGATTTGACGAGAGAGCTCTGTGGACATTTCTATATAGAGCTAATAAGAGTACGGTATCTGTCTAAGAAGATATTTCATAGTGCTTATTTTTCTGCACCAATTAGAATCATGAATAACATTATAATTAATGTAAATAATTATAACCAGCAAATTAGTTCCGGTAATGCCGAATTAAGTCCGAACTTGGCAATATGCCGGCTGCAAGTCAGAAAATACTTCTTAGTTAGCAAAACGTGGTTAGCGTGACGCAAGTTTCCAAATATCTGATTGGCGTGACTGCGCTGTAATAAGTTTATTTTTAACAAATTGGTTCCAGGTTCAGTACCACTGTGTGCCACCGTTGTGTTCAATTTCTATAGAGATATTATTCAGTGGTCAGGTAATACTATAGTCTTTTTTTGTTCTTTCCATTTATTTTAATATTTTCCAATGATATTTGAATATTTGAATCAATAAGAAAAATATGTTTATTATACGCTTTTATGGTGTTTTTTGTAACTCCATTCTTCCCTAACAACTTTTGTTAATCGTTTTTGGAACTGAGTTACTTTTTACTTCGTTTCAGACATACAATGATAAAGAACCAAGTACAAAAAGAAGCAAACGAATTTATTTGACAAATAATATATATATATATTGTTATATTTCGGAATGGTCATTTTGCAAGTTTAGCCAATAAAAACACACGCACTGTATATTTGGTGCTATTTTGCTTCAGTGTTATTTATTTTTTACATTTTATTGGCTAAACTGGCAAAATGACCATTCCGAAATATAACAATATCTGTTTCAACACACGACTTCACATAAAAAATCTTGCACAACAAATATATAAATATATATATAATATATATATATATATATATATATATATATATATACTAAAGCCACCTAACGAAACGATTGGTCAAAACGTTGATGACGTCACGCTACGCTGGACTGACCACCTAACAGGCATTATAAAACCCGAACAATTTACAAGACTCACCAGAAGTCACCAGAATCACCCAGCGAACACCCACCATGGGTCATCACAATTGCTCAAGGTAAAAATGAATTCCTCGCTCTTTCGGGAACATCAATCTTCTGTATTGACTGCTTTCCACCACTTTGATCTGTTTTTTATATTGAATACGTATCGCCACCGTGGGCCACTACATCGAACACTTTGAACATATAGCATGAATGAACTTACTTCAAACTATATATGAACTTTAAGATGTCTGACTCCGTTGTGTATTGTAAATGAATTTCTTGTGTTTGACGGCATGAGCTGTCTTTTTTTATATATAACTTTTTTTGATAAGGTTCATTTCAGGAACTGAAACATGTTATAATGTATATATAAAAATTAAAAATTGTATAATACAGCAGCATTTTCGAACTTCATTTTTTACAATATATATATATATATATATAAGAGGGAGAAGTGGGAGAAGACGACGACGACGATGACAACGAAGAACAAGACGAGATGATGAAGAAGAAGAAGAAGAAGAAGAAGAAGAAGAAGAAGAAGAAGGAAAAGAGGAGGTGGAGGAAGTGAAGGAGAAAGAAAAGAAAAGAAAAATACAGGAATGCTGTGCCACAGAAATTGTTCGTGGAATCTTTAATGATCAAATGACCTAAAAGTGACCTGTTGTAGTCGTAACAGTAGTGGTTGGAAATAATCTAAATTATTGTTGCAGTTCCATCTGTGGTGGCGGAATTCAAAAGAGGTTTATATTTTGCGATAAAGTATGCTTCTTTCCTGATCATTGTCCCTAAATTTATAGAGGGAAAAATTCTGAAGTTGTCTGTTTCTATTTTGTTATTAGATTTCTTCATGAGGATCTCGAGGAGTGGAAGTCGTTGGTAGCTATATTCCCCCGCAAATTCCAGATCAACGCAATTATAGATGAACCTGAGGCACAAAGACGCCTTAGGCACTGGAAAAAAATGAAGACGGAAATAGAAGTTCTAAAATTGAGGGATCAAATGAATGAGAATAAAGTAAAATACAATGAAGAGATCAACCAAGAAATTAAAATGACACAAGGCCCCGATCTAGAGAAGATCTCCAAATTATGAAAAAAGGAATGTGAAGAAGAAATGAAATCCCTCAAACGCTGGAAGAAAAAAAAAACGCCACTTAGTTTTTAAACTACGAAATTATCTTTCAAACAGAATACGCTTCTAGCAATCCTTTTCGAAAAATACAAATATCAAAGCAAAACTCAAACAGAGATTCATACCTATCTAAAAAACGGAGCCATCCCACCTACCAGAAAAAGAATACAAGATCTAACCCTAACTTCATAATCCACCAGCGAAACAACATCAGGGGTACCCCCGCATAAAACAGACAAATAGGAAACCACTACTCGCAGAATAGAAATTACAACCTCCACCACCACCACCATAAGGAGATACCAACATAGCTTTTATCTCAACAACCCACTTGACAACCACGGACAACATACCACGCGAAATAATTACCAACGACGGCCCACCAAAGCACCACATCCAAACATGAGATATAGGGACACACTTTTCAATCACCATCCAAGAACCCGCATCATAAATCGTAGCAACAGGGGACCCCACAACACGGTGGCACGTAGTGGGACTGAACCTGAAGCCATGTGGTTAGGAAGCGGGCTTTTACTACAGATCCACGCCAGCGCCTATATATTTATATATACCTCCCCTTTTCAACGCTGTTCTGACACGAAATGTGTGTCGATTACCAGCTGCAAAAGATGTTTTCCTGGGGCTATAACAACAGTAATGATGTTAATGTCGTTATAACCCCATTCTGTTGGCATATAAACATTACTAATTGGTATTGTTGCAGTGTATCTCTCACTCAGAGATTTAAGACAAATTGCTTTCCTGTATATAAGATGAGCGTCTGTGCGTCTCTTAAAAAATATATAGCATTAGCGAGTGAAGAAAACGTTTGTCACTAACCTGTGGCTGTCTCACACTGGGGACAGGTAACCATCCTTAAACACTGATCTGTGAGGCTAGAGATGGAAGTGATTACCTCTCTTGCGAATGCCATACGGACACAAACTCTGTGTCGATCGTCACCTGGAAAAGATGTATTCCTGGGGCTAAAACAACAGTAACATCTTTTTTTATAGGCGTGCCACATTCTGTTGGCATATAAACGTCACTATATAATATATATATATATATATATATATATATATATTATATATATATATATATATATATATTTATATATATAATATGGAAACACACACACACATACACACACGTAAACACGCTCAGTGACACAAGCACACATGCACACACACATACACACACACATACACGCACGCAAACACACACACATGTTAGTTTTATGCGTTTTAGCATATAACATCGCTACTTTTCCATATCTCACCATTTTTATTTATTTTAAACTGTCTTTATTTTCTCTCTCTCTCTCTCATTGAACATTCCTTTTCCTTCTCTCACCTTTTTCCTACAGACTTTTTCTCTCCTGTACAAGTAAGAGAGATGTTGTCCTCAAGCCCGGGACTAAAAGCAAAGACAACATCTCGAAATACGAATAGATAAAAACGAACAAACACAAAGATAGAGAAACTGACGGAGCCCAGATTGCCAGTATATAATCTTTTAATGGCTCCTGCAGGCATGTGAAAGAGGGAACGAACTGCAGCTTTACCCATCCCAAGCCTCATCGGAACATCAAGCAGGGTAACCATCCTAAAAACAAAATAACCAGCAAAAGCAAAGAAGCGAGAAATCATCAAACATGGACCTGCAGGATAATAGTGCACCAATAGGAAGAAACGGGTCACATAAGAATGGAAAGAGTAATCAACATATACTCTCTGCACGCCTCAAAATGCAATATGCAGAATCGATAGGAACTGCAGTTCTTATTTCTTTACTGCGCCCAGAGAGGACACACAGAGAGGACTACACACAGAGAGGACAAACAAGGACAGACAAACGTATTAAGTCGATTAAATCGACCCCAGTGCGTAACTGGCACTTAATTTATCGACCCCGAAAGGATGACAGGCAAAGTCAACTTCGGCGGAAGTTGAACTCAGAACGTAGCGGCTGACGAAATACCTATTTCTTTACTACCCACAAGGGGGTACACACAGAGGGGACAAACAAGGACAGACAAACTCATTAAGTTGATTATATCGCCCCCAGTGCGTGACTGGTGCTTATTTAATCGACCCCAAAAGGATGAAAGGCAAAGTTGACCTCGGCGGAATTTGAACTCAGAACGTAGCGGCTGACGAAATACCTATTTCTTTACTACCCACAAGGGGCTACACACAGAGAGGACAAACAAGGACAGACAAACAGTTTAAGACGATTACATCGACCCCAATGCGCAACTGGTACTTATTTAATCGACCCCGAAAGGATGACAGGCAAAGTTGACTTCGGCGGAAGTTGAACTCAGAACGTAGCGGCTGACGAAATACCTATTTCTTTACTGCCCACAAGGGGCTACACACAGAGAGGACAAACAAGGACAGACAAACAGTTTAAGACGATTACATCGACCCCAATGCGTAACTGGTACTTAATTTATCGACCCCGAAAGGATGAAAGGCAAAGTCGACCTCGGTGGAATTTGAACTCAGAACGTAGCGGCTGACGAAATACCTATTTCTTTACTACCCACAAGGGGCTACACACAGAGAGGACAAACAAGGACAGACAAACAGTTTAAGACGATTACATCGACCCCAACGCGTAACTGGTACTTAATTTATCGACCCCGAAAGGATGAAAGGCAAAGTCGACCTCGGCGGAAGTTGAATTCAGAACGTAGCGGCTGACGAAATACCACTAACCATTTCGCCCGACGTGCTAACGTTTCTGCCAGCTCTCAGCCTACTATAGGAACTGCAGTTATCGAGCAACAAGCTGTTTTGAACATGGCCCAGAAGATAGTGCAGCATGCTGACATGGGTGCAAACAATGCAAAATCAAAGCCATCCATTTCAATGCACAATACCGCCGTGGGGAGGAGGCGCAATGGCCCAGTGGTTAGGGCAGCGGACTCGCGGTCGTAGGATCGCGGTTTCGATTCCCAGACCGGGCGTTGTGTGAGTGTTATTGAGCGAAAACACCTAAAGCTCCACGAGGCTCCGGCAGGGCATGGTGGTGATCCCTGCTGTACTCTTTCACCACAACTTTCTCTCACTCTTCTTCCTGTTCTGTTGTTTTGTACCTGTATTTCAAAGGGCCGGCCTTGTCACTTTCTCTGTGTCACGCTGAATATCCCCGAGAACTACGTTAAGGGTACACGTGTCTGTGGAGTGCTCAGCCACTTATACGTTAATTTCACGAGCAGGCTGTTCCGTTGATCGGATCAACCGGAACCCTCATCGTCGTTACCGACGGAGTGCTTCCATACCGCCGCGGGTAAAATTCTCTATCTAAAAGAGCTTGTCACATGCATTCAAGCAATATGTCAGGTGCTTATAGAAACGCATCTTACTCTCTAATATAGCAGATGCAGAAATACACATACTAAGGTATGCCCTGTTTCGTACAGACAGAAATGAAAGAAGCTACTGAGGATTTGTTACGTACATTCCTGAAGATATCACACCCCTATATTGCTGTCACACTAAAACTCCGTTTGTGCGCAGGAGTGGCTGTGTGGTAAGTAGCTTGCTAACCAACCACATGGTTCCGGGTTCAGTCCCACTGCGTGGCATCTTGGGCAAGTGTCTTCTGCTATAGCCCCGGGCCGACCAATGCCTTGAGAGTGGGTTTGGTAGACGGAAACTGAAAGAAGCCTGTCGTATATATGTATATATATATGTGTGTGTGTTTGTGTGTCTGTGTTTGTCCCCTTAGCATTGCTTGACAACCGATGCTGGTGTGTTTACGTCCCCGTCACTTAGCGGTTCGGCAAAAGACACCGATAGAATAAGTACTGGACTTACAAAGAATAAGTCCCGGGCTCGATTTGCTCGACTAAAGGCGGTGCTCCAGCATGGCCGCAGTCAAATGACTGAAACAAGTAAAAGAGTAATAGAGTATATGTAGCAAATTGATGTAGTTGCATGCACAACGTATTGTCTGCCAAATATCTCGAAACATGATGATATATTTGAGGATAGTCTCGAAAACATAGAAGGGTTCTTGACGAACATGGATGAAAACATAAATGTACTCACCCTGAATGAATTAGAAACGCCAATTATGTGGGCATTCTGCAGAAAAGAAAAGAATTCCAGAACGCAGGAAGGCTGTGAAGAGAGCTTAGAAAATTGGGTAAATACCCTTATGAGAGAGTAAAAAGTAGCCAGCAAGCCTCTACGGAGAATCGAACGCTGTAGCTCTCAAATTCTGGATATATATAGGTAGCGTGTTCATATATATATTCGTTCGTTTGTTATTCATTTTATTGTGGAGGCGCAATGGCCCAGTGGTTAGGGCAGCGGACTCGCGGTCGTAGGATCGCGGTTTCGATTCCCAGACCAGGCATTGTGAGTGTTTAATGAGCGAAAACACCTAAAGCTTCACGAGGCTCCTGCAGTGGGTGGTGGTGAACCCTGCTGTACTCTTTCACCACAACTTTCTCTCACTCTTTCTTCCTGTTTCTGTTGTACCTGTATTTCAAAGGGCCAGCCTATTCACTCTCTGTGTCACGCTGAATCTCCTCGAGAACTACGTTATGGGTACACGTGTCTGTGGAGTGCTCAGTCACTTGCACGTTAATTTCACGAGCAAGCTGTTCCGTTGATCGTATCAGCTGGGACCCTCATCGTCGTAACCGACGGAGTGCTCCTATACTATTCATTTTATTGATACGTTTCAGTCATTTCCAATATTATTTGAATTAACGTGAAAAATTTTTTACTGTAGTATTCTATGGTTTTAATGTAGCTCTGTTCTTCTTCTACAGCTTTTTCTTAATCGTTTTTGAAATATGAATAAATTTTACTGCTTTTCAGACATAGGAAGACAAGGTGTCAAGTTGAGAGAAAACAATGAAAACGAAGACGAACGAATTTATCTGGCAACACTCTATGTCTCCCGCTGTCAAATATGTATGAACAATTCTATGACTTTACTTTTGGTAAACCTATAACTACACTGAAATCATAACCATTAGAGGAGAGTAAACGATATTTTGTTTAGCTTTCTTCGGTTGCAAATCTGCTTCAGACAATAGTGAAGACTTGTAAAGAACTGATGTTTAAAGTGACTTAATGTTAGGTGTAGGTAAGTTTTGAACATATAAAAAGAATCTGTATTGTTCAGTGCTTGCTGCTATTATCAAAGTCTTTTAGCAAAAATGGTTATTGTAATGTGATTCTTCGCATATATACTGTAAATACTCATGCCGAGTAGTGACATTTTGAGGCTTTCAATGTTATTATTCTCATATAT
>NC_043019.1:6472288-6479788 GCF_006345805.1 Octopus sinensis | reverse complement strand
GACGAGTGACAGTATACGAGTTTGTTGATTGGGTCTTAGCAAATACTGTATTTTTAGGTATACAAGTCGAACATTTCAGACCAAAATGTATTGGCAAAATAAGTAGGTCGACTTAGACACCGCGACAAATTTGGACGACCGCAAATAATTTGTGAAATGCATCAAGATTTTGGAGAACTATTGATGGTGTTTCAACGTTTAAGCTACATGTTTATACTATATACTCTGTTGAATTATATCCCGGAAAATATGGTATGTTGTCTCCGAGATTACCCAAACCTAAATAAATGGGTAGAATAGTTTATAAAAGTGGCGAGCTGGCAGAAACGTTAGCCCGCCGGGCGAAATGCTTACGTTCTGAGTTCAAATTCCGCAGACTTTGCCTTTCATCCTTTCGGGGTCGATAAATTAAGTACCAGTTACGCACTGGGGTCGATATAATCGACTTAATACCTATGTCTGTCCTAGTTTGTCCCCTCTGCGTGTAGCCCCTTGTGGGCAGTAAAGAAATAGAAAAGAATAGTTTATAAAAGCATTAGGCGCAAGAGTGGCTGTGTGGTAAGTAGCTTGCTAACCAACCACATGGTTCCGGGTTCAGTCCCACTGCGTGGCATCTTGAGCAAGTGTCTTCTGCTATAGCCCCGGGCCGACCAATGCCTTGTGAGTGGATTTGGTAGACGGAAACTGAAAGAAGCCTGTCGTATATATGTATATGTATATATGTGTGTGAGTGTGTTTGTCCCCCTAGCATTGCTTGACAACCGATGCTGGTGTGTTTACGTCCCCATCACTTAGCGGTTCGGCAAAACAGACCGATAGAATAAGTACTAGGCTTATAAAGAATAAGTCCCGGGGTCGATTTGCTCGACTAAAAGGCGGTGCTCCAGCATCGCCGCAGTCAAATGACTGAAACAAGTAAAAGAGTAAAAGAGTAAGAGTAAGCAGAGGCAACATCGAAAATATAACAAATATTAATTTAACAATCAATACTGAGTTTAGCTCTAAAGTTATTTTTTTAAAAGCTGCTTCTTTGTTATCAATGTTATTACTAAAATCATTGACACTGAACTAAATAGAGCAACTAAGTTTGATATATTGTTTAACTTAGGAAATATATTTTGCGTTCAACTATCATAAGCCGAACTTTACCGACTACGCTTCAGCTACAGTTGTTCATACTTTCAAATCAAATTTATGTATCGTATGTAAAAACATAACAGATTCTAGCGTTACCAAATTCAAGATTAAATCATAGATACATCTTTATGAATAACACGAATTCCTTAATATAAAATGTTTTAATATTGTCTCTTCAGAATAAGAATTACCTTTTGTTTTCCAGGGTGATAAACTGACTTCTGCTCTACAAATCACTGAAACATTACAACAACATACCACCGCAAAAACACACATAAAATAGTTCACCTCTATTAAAAGCACGTACATTGGCATTATATTACAAGCTAAGGAAATCTATTTTCTTCTATGACAACTCTGCTTGGATTAAGAACCAACATAATGCGTTTTCGATGTCAATATGAGTCAAAAAGAGTCGACGAGACTTCAGTGAGATTATTTGATTGCATATTTGGAATGCATTACATAGAAGATTTTCATTAACAGGGTTTACATCTTTATGTCAGCCTGTTATCATTGCGTAACTACAGCACCAGAACAACGCAAAGAATACGGAAGTAATTCTAAAGTGTTTTCAGAAAATTTAGGTGCCTCTATTTGAGTCAAGGCTGATCTAAAACTTGTAACCATTTTCATTTAGATATACAAGGTGCCCATAAAGTCTCTTTACTATTTAAAAAGATTATTATAAAGGCAGTTGATGAGATATTTTAGCCAGATTTGTTTTATTTTAATAATTGTTTATTAAAGGTTTTATTGATATTAAATTTTTGTGTTTTAGATACTTTGTTGATGGAAGAGAACTGATTCAGTGAATCAGTTCCTCAATCAAACATTTCCAGACTGATGGATTGGAAGGGATGGGCCAATTCCATGGCCACTGCAATTGCAAGATATCACTCCATTGGACTTCTTTTTATGGGGTTATGTAAAATATATCGTGTATCAAACAAAGATACGGGACATTGGTGACTTGAAGCAAAGGATTCGTAATACCATTGCCACCGTTGATGAGGCTATCCTACAGCGAACATGGCAAGAAATCGAGTACCGTCTTGATGTGCTTCGCGCAACTAATGGTGCACATATTGAATAATAGTTTTAAAAAAACTTTAATAAAAAATTATTACAATAAAATAAATCTGGTTAAGATATCTTGTTAACTGCCTTTGTAATAAAATTTTAAAATTGTAGAGAGGCTTTACGGACACCCTATACATCAAATTAGAAAAAATATAAAAGCGAGAAAGAAAAAAATTAATCGGGCTAAAAGTGTTTTTGGGAATTTACATATAAGCAAAATTATTTCTGACTAAAAAGTGTTTTCATAAGAATCAGTGATGGAAGCCAGGGACATAGAAAGTGTAAAACATTCGGAATTAAGTTTTAAAACCTGTTTCACATAGAATGAGATATTTCAATTTGAAATGCCTGCCGTTGATCTTACAAATATTCACTTCTCTAACTAAATATTTATTCAAACTCGTACTGGGGTTGTCCCCAAACACACACACAAAATGCGCACATACACACACATGCGCACATACACACACATGAGCACACAAACGCACATCACCCTTGTCACACATCAAGCTTGTGAATCGAAACCTGTCACAATAGCATTAACGACTTATCAAAATAATTGCATCAACAGCAATAAATTTCCCTAGAGTTTATCTATTTCACTACAGTCAACACTAGCTCGGCCTCAAACGCTTCTGTAGGATTAACTTCAATTTTTTAAAAATGTAATGAACATAGGTATATGTAGCTTGCTTACGAACTACATGGTTCCGGGTTAAGTTCCACTGCGTGGCACCTTGGGCAAGTGTCTTCTACTACAGCCGCGTGAGTCGATTTGATAGACGGAAACTGAAAGAAGCCCGTCGTATATATTTCGGTGTATTTCAATCAGAAAAATGTTTCGGTGTATTTCAACCAGAAAAATGTTCACTTCAAGAGAATAACAAGCTGCATAATGCAAAATTTTAAAATTTTCAAAAATTCCAATTCTAAAGGGTCGAAAGAAACCCGAGTAACGCCGGGCGATTCTGCTAGTAATTTATATTCTTTCTTCTTCAATGTAGGCACCGTTTACACACATTCGTTATATTTGATGACATATTTCTCTCTATATCTTCGTAGCAATTTTAATGCTTTTTGTTGATACAATTCAGACTTGTCACAATTTCTTTTATCTATATTTAATTTTAATCCTATTAATTCCATATAGACATTCATATTCTAACTTTATACTCTCGTGTATTTCTTTTTACACAAATTTGATACGTTGTTATTGTTTTATTTAAACATTTAATAAAACCACAGCCGTCATTCACAAGCGAATTCAACTTGTCAGCATGTTACCATTCCTTCGCGAATTGTTTCAGCTGCCTGCGTAGTTGCATGCAAAGATTCCCTACTCTCGGAAATAAATCCAAGGGAACATCTATTTCCTTACTGCCCACAAGGAGCTAAAGACAGGGGGGACAAACAAGGACAGACAAACGGATTAAGTCGATTACAGCGACCCCAGTGCGTAACTGGTACTTAATTTATCGACCCCGAAAGGATGAAAAGCAAAGTCGACCTCGGCGGAATTTGAACTCAGAACGCAGCGGCGGACGAAATACCGCAAAACATTTCGCCCGGCGTGCTAACATTTCTGCCAGCTAGCAGGTAAAAAAGGTTATACCAGCGCTTAGCTAGGGATCATTTTCAATTGAATGGAATAGAGTAAACAGAATCCCTAGACAGTGTGGTGTCTAGAGATTAAACGTACGACCATATACTCGTAGGCCGAACACCATAGCCTATTATTAGCTTTTAATTAGTAACCTGTTTTTATATAATAAATTACTACAACAGTGTCTTCCAACAGAATGCTATTTTAATATATCCACGTCACCACAGAATACCACCACGGAAAGTTACAATGAGCCGGTCATGTCGCAAAGTTCACAGACAATCGGTGGAGCGTGCAGCTGTCGAGTGGTACCCGCGCGAACAGAAGAGAACACTCGGATGACTCCCAATGAGGAGAATAGTGAGAGCACAAGGGGAGTGGATCGAATGCTGTGACCGGCGGAGCTGACACGGCAACAGACAACCAGGCCGATCTAGGTGAACAAGTTACCTAGATGATCTAGGTAACGTTATATATACGTCGTAAGGCGGCGAGCTGGTAGAAACGTTATCGGTATTTCGTCTGCCGTTACGTTCTGAGTTCAAATTCCGCCGAGGTCCACTTTGCCTTTCATCCTTTCGGGGTCGATTAAATAAGTACCAGTTACGCACTGGGGTCTATATAATCGACTTAACCCGTTTATCTGTCCTTGTTTGTCCCCTCTGTGTTTAGCCCCTTGCGGTGAGTAAAGAAATAGGTATTTCGTCTGCCGTTACGCTCTGAGTTCAAATTTCGCCGAGGTTGACTTTGCCTTTCATCCATTCGGGTTCGATGAATTAAGTACCAATTGCGTACTGGGGTCGATCTAATCGACTGGACTCCTCCCCAAAAGGTTGAAGCCTTGTGCCTAAAATAGAAAAGGTTATATATACGTCATTTTATACATTCTACCACGCATAATAATTTAGTGCTCAACAAGTTTGACCGCCGATCTACCAAGTATGTATATATATATGTGTGTGTGTGTGGGTGTATTTACTTATATAAATACTTGGTAGATCTAACAAAACAAAACATGACAGATAGTTCATAAGATAATTGCACCATCTTACGCATATTTCATTAACATAAAGCGATTATTATTACATAATCAGAATTAAAGACCAAATCGTCAGATATGCAAAGCACGCCATATATACATACACACACGCTAAAAGCATAACCCTTATTTCTAGCAATATTGGTACTAATTAGTACCTTCTGACACTTTAGTGACGTCTATTAATTGCCTTAGGTTGTTAACTTGCTAATAAGCCACCAATATACTTTTGAAGTTTACACTTTTACCGTTTTAAAACCAGCGTATGAGTTGAGTTTAGCCCTAGGGGTGGTAAGAGTCACTGATGAGTATTTAAATGCTCTGCATCAAAATCCAATATATATATATGTATGTATGTATGTATATATATATATATATATATATATATACATATATATACATATATATATATATACATATATACTTTGGGTAAAGTAGATGAGTTCAGTAAAAATTTAGATTCAGATGAATATGGTAATTAAGTTGAGGCACCAGAATTTAGTACGGTATTATCCATACAATTTCAAAGTAAGGTGAATAAAATCAAAATAAGCAACAAGGATATCCAGAGGTAATGCAGTACAACTGTTTCATGTAATACCCTTATTTTTTTACAAGAGATTAATGTAAAATATGAATGTTCAATAACTTAAATATTCCTTTAGCTGATACCAGACATCAGTCTATTATTGATATATAATTTTTAGTATAATTTTTAGTCTAATATATTTTGTATTATTTCGTTTTTGGATTTGGTTTGCAAGATTCTTTATTTGAGTTCGTGTGTTGAAGCATATTCTGTTGTGTCTGGGGAGAGTCATTTTCTTTTTGTACCTTATAATGTAACTCACTCACCGGTAAAATTTCCACTTATTTCTTACTTTTACTTTCCTAAACTATTCGTTGCGTCTTGCAACCTTTTCAATAGTCTTGACTATTTTGGGCCACGTTCCAAGAGTAGATAAGAATATATGTGTGTTTTACGTTGATATTTTGTATATCTTACCATACGTAAGTACAATTTGTGCAGAAATATAGTGGCACTGTTACAGCGAATAATCTGTTTTCCGGTTTTTAAAGACAATATCATATATTTATAGATAGTGTTTTTTGACGAATAATATCTTTTTGATGATTATCTAAAAATTTTCGCGTTATGTGGTTATATCTTCGTTTATCTTCGTACGTCTAGTCTAAAATTATAATGTAAAGAAATACGTTGGGAAACAATAAGTTTCAATTCTACTTATCTAAGCCGTCTACTCTTTACTCGTATGTATGTGTATATTTATATATTTCCCCAAAATAATTAATTGCTTATCAAAACCAATATTCAAGAACTATTCTCTCTAGATTCCACACATCTATCAACTTAGAATTTTTTCTTCAGACAAAATTCTTAAGTACATATTTTGTTTTGTTGAATTACAACTCTTTAAATTATTTATTTAAAATTCTGCTCCTAAACAATACTACTGCTTTTATTTACCAATGCAAGCAGATTTATCATGATATATCTTTTTAAATTGATTCTAGTTAATTCTTCAAGCATATCAAATACACAGAATCGTAACTTTATTTAAATCTTGCTGTATCTACTATTCCAGTTTTTGCCGTATAACTGGTTATGTGCATAGCATAGTTTAAAATTGTACTGGGGGCGATGTGTAGGACGACAGTTCTTGAAGGTGGTGCCACAAAATGGCCGCAGTCTAATGACTGAAACAAGTACAAAGATATATATACAAGTATATTAACTGCGATCTTACGGTCTAGTGCGGTCTGTCCCTGGAACAAGTGAACGGAGTATATAGTGCAAAGATGTAGTGTAAACATTCAGACCTCATCACAAGCATTCCAAAATCTTGTTGCATTTCACAAAGTATATGGGGACGTCCAAATTTGTCGCGGTGTTTAAGCCTATCTGCCTCTTTTGTGAATAAATTTGGGTTTGAAATGTTCGATTTGTATGTCGGAAAATACAATAAATTGTTAAGACTCAACCAAAAAAGTCTTATATTTTCACCCCTCTTGTTAGAGATTACAACCATGGAAAGAAAGGGAAAGTGAAGTCATCCGATAACTGTGGCATACAATGGCTTCGGTTCTGAAGTCAGTCAAAATGCCAAGCTACATTTTTTTCGGAATTTTAATCTATACTTCATAATGCAGTCGTGGTTGTGAGGTATGAAGCTTGGTCCCCAAGCATATGTTTCTGGGTTCAATCTCACAACGTGGCACTATGGGCAAGTATCTTCTGCTATAGCCTGGAGCCGATCAAAACCTTCAGAGTGGATTCCGTAGACAAAAACTGGAAGAACTTCGTCGTATATATATATATATATATAATATATATATATATATATATATATATATTGTCACACGTGATTGTCACATGCTGATGAAAGGTAAACACCTTGAAACTCGGGTACGTGTGTATCATGAGTTGAAGACGGGGAGGATGACTCCCCTTCACAAATACTGAGAGGACACAGATAGTGTATCTATAGCCAGCTGGAGGAGATATCCTCCTGGGGCTACAAACTACAGTAGCATCCACCCTTATGGGTTAGCCATATTCAAATGGCAAATATGCGTCACTATATATATATATATATATATATACATGCATACATCT
>NC_043019.1:6464788-6469788 GCF_006345805.1 Octopus sinensis | reverse complement strand
CGTGGACCATGAGGGGGAGGGTAAATTTCAAGGAGATAAGAGCTCTCTGCTGTCAACATACGATTGTGTGTTTGTATATATATACACACATACAAATGCAACAGACACACACTCGCACTCACCCATACACACACACACACACACACACTAACATACACACATATATATACTTATAGACTATATATGTATATAAGTATGTACATATATATGAATATAAGTATACACATATATACATATGTACATACATATCTATATATATATACATATATATATATACATGCATATATACATAATGTTTATATATAGACATATATATATATATATATATGTGTGAATCTATACAGCTGATCAAGCGTGTAGGTATGTATGCACATTTGTACGTGTGTGTATGTGCGTGTGTGAATTTGTGTATGTTCGGTGACACACACACATATACACCCACACACCCGCATATATATATGTAAGTAGGTTTGTATGTTCGTCGGTATATATATCTGTGAGCGTATTTATCTATAGGTTTAGAGCAAGATCAATCCCTCTCACGCTCTCTTTATCTCTCTCGGTATCTATTTATTTATCTGTCTCTCAGTCTAGTACACACACACACACACACACACATGTTATATTTCTATATACCTATACACATATATAATTGATTGCTTAATTCTTATATGCGCAAACATAGTCATATATATATATATATATATCAACACACACACACCATATATATATATATATATATATATGCATATATATATATATTGCCTATATATATATGTATCTATATATATATATATATAGATATATATATTATGTAATGTGCATGGGTGTGATTCTGTACGTGTATGTTCTGCGTAAACAAACCGATATACGTAATATACACACAACATCATGCATAGAAGCACTTGCATACACACACACACACACACACACACACACACACACACGCACACACACACACACACACCACACACACACACACACGCACACACACATACATGCTATGAGATAAGCAAGCATCCTGTGCAGTTTGGCGGCGTGATGAAACCAGAGTGGGGGGTTGATGAGAGAGAGAAAGGGAGATGAGAGAGAAAGAGAGAGAGAGAGAGAGAGAGAGAGAGAAAGGGTGGGGTGGGAAAGAGAGAAATGGAAAGAGGGGAAGAAGGAGAGAGTGGATAGGAAAGGGAGAGAGATGGAGGGAGGGTAAAAAAGGAAGAGGCCGAGGTTGAGGGAGAGACTGAGTGAAAGTGAGGATGAGGTGAGGAAGAGGTGAGGGAGAGGGAGAAGCAAGGAAGAGATGAGGGAGACGTGAAGTAGAGGGTGAGAGAAGGACAGAGGTGGGTGGAGGATTAGTGAGAAGGAGAGAGAAAGAGGTTGAGAGAGAGAGAGGGAGAATGTGGGAGAGTGAGAAAGAGAAAGATAAGGTGCGAGAGAGAGAGAGGGAGGACTTCGATGTGTGGATTGTATGTGGAGATAGAACTAGAGAGAGGGAGAGAGGGGAGAGGGAGAGAGAGTAAGAAATTGAAAGGAAGTAACAGGGGTGAGAGAATATCGATGTGTGGATTGGAGACTGGTAGAGAGGAAGAGAGGGAAACAGAGAGGAAAAATTAGAGAGAGGAAAAAGAAGAGAGAGAAAGGGGGAGAGAGTGAAGCAGAAATGCCGAGGAGAGAAAGAGAGAGAAGAATGGATGCCAGGTAAATGTAGAATCAATGGTGGATAATGACATGATACATCATGGGAAATGGACGTCATGAGGGGTAAGCGTGGGTGAGTGTGATGGTGTGTGTGTGGGGTGGTGATGGTTAATGGCGGGGGGGATTATGGTAGGAGTGGGCACTGATCACCGTAATGTTGTTTGGATATCGTATTGACTACTTCCTATAAGGCATCGATAGAAGCTGTAGATCGAAGGCTGTTGTTATCTGCTAGAAATTATACGCACGCACGAACGAACGCACAAACACACATAGATACATGGGTGCGCGCAAAGACACACACACAAGCACGAATACACATACATCCACAAACACACCCACACACACAAATAAACGCATATATACTCACAAACATGGGCGGGCACAAAGACGCAAATACACAAACACACACACACACAACACACACACACACACACACACACACACACACACGTATCACACACCAACATTCTCACAGGCAAGCTCATGTGGATACGTTTGTCTGCTTAGAAACAAACACAAAAACACATCGGTCCACATATATTCGTATATTCACAAACAGACACAATTGCATATAAACAAATCGGCATGTATGTGTGCGTGTGTTTGGGATGTAAGCGCTCCTGTACATACTGTATGCTGGCGGACTTGAAAGGATATAAATTGAATATCACTGAACGCATGTAGATATACATATATATGCATAATTCATGTATATTTAAATATATGTGCGTGTGTGTTTACTCATCTGTGTATCTATACATAAGTATGTGTATGTATACATACACACATATATATGTATGTATAATATATACATAAACATACGAATATTATCTATACGATATATATATATATAATATATATATATATATATATAGATATATATATATATATATAATATATATATGTACATAGATGCATACACACTCACATACACGCACGTATGTGCATATGTATATATGCATATATATATATATATATGTGTGTGTGTGTGTGTGTGTGCTGGCGTGGCTGTGTGGTAAGAAGCTTGCTTTCCAACCTCAAGGCTCCATGTTCGCTCCCACCGTGTAGCACTTTGAGCAAGTGTCTTCTATAGTCTCGGCCCGAGTCTATTGTAGAATGGATGTCTGAGGCGAAAGAGAACACTAGAGTAAGGCCTAGCTGAAAAAATAAATTCCTGGGGTAGATCTGTCCAACTGAAAAACCCGTGAAGACAGTGCTCCAGCATGGCCGAAGTCAAATGTTTGTAAAATAAATTGGTAGATTGGTAGATAGATAAAGAGAGAAAGGTGGACATATGCTCTTGTTTGTGTGTGAGTGCATCTGTGTGAGTGTGCACGCGTGCGCAAGCGCGAGTGTGAGTGAGACGTTGGTTCTATCATGTAAAGGAGCAGTAATCAGTAACCATGACATTTCCAAACCGTTTCCTCTCTCCGACCACCACCACACCACCACCACCACCACCACAACCACCACCACCACCACTACCGCCGTCTCCACCCATGATATTTACAATATCGATTCCGTTGCTGATCAGTTTGAGCATCTGTAGTTCAATGTTTGAAAGACGAATGTGGGCGTGGCGACGGCTCTAGACAGTGAGAACATGTGACGAGGATTTGGGGGTAGATTGGTGGATGTAATGTCTGTTGTGCGAGATACGAGGCAGCAGAAGAAGGTTAACGACCTCGAGCTTGCGTAGACACGTTGCTAGATTTTGTACGGAAGAGTCCTGCTGTGCCGCTAGACACTTCCAAAAAACGAAAATTTGGCCGACGATACGCTCAAGCCGAGCACACTGCTACTTAAAGGTTACGGAAAGAGAACTCAGGAAGAAAGTTTACTCTTTCCCTGTCTAAAGCATCTTTACATTTCCATAACCAGGGCCAATGCTGCGTTGTGTTAATCCCCAAAGATTACATGCTGACACTCATTGGGTCTCATAGTATTACTATGTAAAATTTGATTTGATTTGGTTGAAGTGTTCGCGAATGTATTGGGAACAGACATACAAAGGATTTTATAAATACATACATACATACATACATACATACATACAAATATATCTATATCTCTATTTCTCTCTCTATAATCTATCTATCTATCTATCTATCTCTATCTATCTATCTATCTATATATATATATATAGATAAATATATAGATAGATAGTGCTACTAAACCTGTAACCGCCGATGTTACTGTTATTAATAATTTATCAGCATCATCATCATCACCATCATCATCACCATCATGATTATTATTATTAATATTTAAGGATTGATGTTACTCCTCCGGAAAGTAAAGAAACAATATGAAGAATGCGACTGTTATCGAATGGACAATATTTCGACATTTCGTGTGTCTTCCACGGGTTCAAAATAAACATACCAATCTACTTCATTTTGGTAATATTTAAAGGTTTGATGTTATAAAAGTAATCAAATGGCATACTAAATATGTCTACCAGCTGGAAAAAGCAGTAAAATCTCTTATGTAAATCGCCAAAATACACTAATAAATACAGAAATCAACTGTCCAAAGGCAAACGGGTTTAAGACCACCCCACTACCCTACCTCTCCAACGTACCATTCCCCGAGCCTTTAGGCGACTCCAGTCTGATCCCTCCACTTCGCACATCTTCCATAACCGACCCCTCCCTTCCTTCAAACGATCCCACAACCTACGAGACCTCTTGGTCCACAGCTTCTTCCCTAACCAAACCTCCCAAACCGGCTCGTTCCTCTGCTCCCGCCCACGCTGTCGTACTTGCACGTAACTCACCAACACCATCCTCCTCACCGGCACCCGTCATCGACCCTATCACATCACCGTCTCCTTCACTGCACTTCTACCAATATCATCTTCTGCATCTCTTGCTCTCTCTGCCCTTCTCTATACATCGGGCAAACGGGACGCCACTTGGCTGACCGTTTCGCGGAACACCCCCGAGACATACGATTCGGCAATGACACCCGGTCTCGCGCCATTTCCGCTCTGTCGGTCACTCTTTGCAACACCTGTCTGTGTTCGGATTGCCCATGCACAGGAGCCATCAGGACTCCCGTTTGCGCCGTGAACAGGGATTAATCTTCTCTCTTCGCTCCTTCGCGCCACCTGGGCTCAACTCTCCTCCCTCTTCATCTACCCTCCTGCCCTCGCATCTCCCCTCATACCTACTTCCCCCACCACCTCTCTTGCTCCGATTCCTAATTCTTCTCTTCGCTCCTACTCTCCTTCTCTCTTCTCTTCATTCCTACCCACCTTCTTCTTCCCCCTTCATCGTCACCCCTCACTCGTAAGCACA
>NC_043019.1:6440086-6447586 GCF_006345805.1 Octopus sinensis | reverse complement strand
GAAAAAAGGCAATACAGCAGACAATTACAGGCCGATATCCTGTTTGCCACTTATGTGGAAGTTATTGACTGGAATACTCGCAGAGTCAATGTGTGAACACCTGGAAGAAAATGGAGTCCTGTCACATGAGCAGAAGGGTTGCAAGCGTAAGTGCAGAGGTACCAAGGATCAACTCCTAGTAGACAAAACTGTACTCCGACACTGCAAGATAAGGAAAAGTAAGTTAGCCATGTTATGGATCGACTATCATAAGGCGTACGTTATGATACCACATTACTGGATTGTGTTGTGTATGATATAGCATGCCCAGCTGAAAACAAAGTATTCGATAAGGAAGAAAGAAAAGTCGAGCCAGGTTAGCTTGGGAAGTTAAGCAGTTGTGGGAAAAAGGGAGCAGTAGTACCAATAATTATCGGAGCTCTGGGAACAGTGAGCAAAAATCTCGAGAAGTATGTGGACCAAATAGGGGTTGCAGTAAGGGTGGAGTACTTGCAGAAAACAGCACTGCTTGTGACTGCTCGAATACTCCGGAAGGTGCTCGAAAAATAAGAGGTGTTACCTTAGTTCACTGGTAGTAAACAGCTGACACTGTAGTTCATCTGCAGCGTTAAAAGCTGTGCAAAGGCAATGATAATAATAATGAAAAATACAGCTATAACTGAATATAGCGAGAAAAAATGTATGCCTAAGTACGAGTTTAATCGATTATCGAAAGGCTTTTGACAATATTCTCTACAGATGAATCCTAGAAACACTAGTCTTGAACAGGATAACATCAACAATAATAATATATGTAAATCATGTCATGAATAAATGACAAACAGTGCTGTAACTCATGACAAAGGAGGGCATTATTAAAAAACTAAAGCCATCTCTATTAGAAGAGGATTATTCCAAGGAGACACGCTGTCGCCACTCCTTTTCTGTCTGACACTGACGCCTTTAACTGACATGCTAAACAGAACTTGATGTGGATACAACTGCTGCGATAAAAAATTAATCCCCTGTTGTATATGGATGATCTAAAACTTTATGCTGTAAAGGATAAACAACTGGGAACATTACTACAGACAATGCATGGATTTACCGAACAGATAAACATGAAATTTGGTTTAGGGAAATGTACAAAAGCAACCTTGAGGAAAGCTAGTTAAGAGTAACAATATCACACTAGATAAAGTAAACGAAATAAAATAAGAGAATTAGACCAAAACCAGACGTACGAATACTTAGGAATCAATAAACTAGATACATTACAATATGCAAAAATGAAAGAAAAGATAAGGAAGGAACACTATAGATGAATTGATGATACTTAAACAGAGCTCAATGCGAGAAACCGGATAATAGATATGAACACTCTAGCCGTCCCAGTTATAAGTTTCAGTGACAATATTTTTATTGGACACTGAATGAACTAGACAGGAAAACACGAAAAATGATGATGGAATTTAGAATATACCACTCTATATCTGACATAGAAGGTTTACATATACAACAAACTGAAGATGGTAGGGACCGTATACACCTAGAAAACTGCTATAAAATAATCACCGTAAAACTACAGAAATATTGAATTGAGAATCAAGGAAAACTGATACAAACAGCCACAAAATATGAGCAAAACCAAAAAACAAAAGAACAACAATTTTCTGTCTTTAAGCAAGCTGAAAAATACATGAAATAGGTCATAGTACCAGACAACTATGAAGAAAAGGAGCAAATTACAAAAGCTGTAAAGTAACTTAAATCTAAACTAAAGCTGGAACAACAAAGTATCATGAAAAAAAGGGGGCAAGAAAAGCCCTTACATGGCTAATACTAAGTTAAGGAATGAAGTAGACAAAATAAAATCCCAGCAGTGGCTGAGAAGCTCAGGAATTATAGCAGAGACAGAAGGGTTTCTAACTGACCGAAGTCTCCTCACAAGAAAGCACAAAAACATATAATGAAGAAAATTGGAATTAATAACTGCAGAATATGTAGTAAAGCAGAAGCAATATACCATTGTCTCTGGCTGCCCAGTCCTAGCTAAGAAGGAATATATCCACGTGCATGACAGTGTCGGAACCTACATACACTGGAACCTATGCCAACAATATGGAATGGCAAGAGAAATAATATGGTATAGGCATATCCCAGAAATGGTCGTAGAAACTGACAGAGCAGCCATACGCTAGGATATGCCAATACACACAGATAGAGAGATCAAGGCTAATAAACCGGATATAGTTGTATGGGATCACCAAGAGAAAAAAAAAAAAAGAAACGGTGAAGCTTTCAAAATACAATCAACTGCTCCCTCCTCCAAAATGCCAGGCCTTAAGCCTAGAGTAGAAAAGAATATTTGGTACAAGGCCAACGATTGCATTGACGCTAGTGCTTGACTGGTACTTTATATTATCGACCTCCACTTGAATGTGGAAGATGACTTCTGCGAAGTTTGAACTTACAACGATTCTGCGTGCTCACAGCCTTCAATAATAATTAGAATTCTTCCTAATTTTGGAACAAGGACAGCAATTTTGATGTGCATGTGAATGTGTGTGTTTGTGTGTGTGCGCGTGTGTGTGTGTGTGTGTGCGTGTTTGTTTGTGTGTGTGTGTGTGCGTGTGTGTGTGCGTGTGTGTGTGTGTGTGTGTATGCGTAGGTTGCATGTCAATTTCATCGACCCTCAGTATTTGACTGGCACTTATTTTTCTGAATCCGAAAGGTTTTAACCCAAAGTTGACCTCAGTGGTATTTGAACTCAGAACGGAAAGGGCCAGAATAAATGCCATCTTACGACATACTGAAGATTCCACTAGCTCGCTGCCTTAATAAAAAAATACGATGGTAGTGGCGGTGGTGGTGGCAATGGCGTTAATAATACAACTCAAAATTAGATTTTTTTAAGAAGAAATATTAAACTCTCATTTCGGTTACGAGCTAATATTAAATTCCCATTTATTTATTTATTTAGTTTTGTTTTGTACTTGCTCTAATCATGACCGAAACAATTAACAATGGCTTCGATAATAAAAGGTCTCGACCAATCAGGAGTCGCCCAATAAAACATGGCTCCCATCTACTTGGCAATCCACGAGTAGCGTAATAAAACACTGAAGCACAAGCTAGACATTTCTCGCTATTGTTTTGTTATTATCGTAATTTTTAATGTTTCTTTTCAGTCTTCGGATCAAATTTTCCCTTGCTTGTTCTTTATATCCATTTTCCACATTTTTCTCATTTGTTAACGACATACTAAGAGAGTGGCGGATGATTCTTAAAGGAGTGGCTGAAGATTCCAAGTGTTTATTCGGTATTTAGTCCTTTTTCTGTTTATTTTATAGCCCTTTCGATGATGTTTCAGGGTGGAGAGATAAGCTGCTGGGTGAGCTGAGGGTGTTGACTCAATGTGTCTTGCTTTATGCTTGTTCTTTAATCTTAAAATTTACGCTTAATGAGATTCAAGATAGGGAAGGGCTAGGTTTTCTGGGAGAGTTCGCATCAATTGGATTTAACTTTTCGAATATCACTGAAAATTAATATTTTCAGTGTAATGTTTGCTTTTTACATCCAAGGCATGGCTGTATGGTAAGAATGTGTCACCTCCAAAACACATGATATTCGGTTCAGTCCTGCCTGGTTTTGTTACCATTTTTACCCCTCTGCAAAAAGATCTCAAATTTTATTTGATTTGCTTTTCGCAGGAAGGAAAGTTTCTTTCGAAGTTACGTCTCGCCTTCACCTTCGAAACGTAGAGTAGATGAAACCATGGCGACTGAAGAAAGTTTTTTTTCCTTGTGTTATTTGTCCTGTACTCTATTTTTTTGTTGTTTAAGAAAAATGTCCAGTTCCTTGGGTTTGTGTCTATATTTTCGTTTCTCATTGTGTTCGACGTTTTTTTGGTGTCCTGTACTCATATATGCGTGTATATATACGTGTAGAGGTTGGTGCGTACATATATGTATATATATATATATATGCATATGTTTTATTTGATAATATATATATATATATATATATATTTTAAGAGATGAGGAATTCTTTACATTCTTTACATTATTTACATTTCATGGACATTTGTCCATATCTTGTTTGTTGTTAACACAACGTTTCGGCTGATATACCACGTAATACATGCACACACACACACACAACACGCACATAATTATGGTGATCAAAACACCTAAGCAAATAGACTTAGAAGAACCTCAACATATAATAACAGTTTATTCATTGCAAAAGAGTATATAAATATTCTAGCTCATTCAACTAATCATTATAAGAATCCATGTTAAGCAGTTGTATAATGTATAATGTTTACTGTAGATCCATCATATTATGCGACGTATCATGATAGTACAGAAATATGAATGGACGGCTTAAAACATCCCTACAAGCGTTTCAATAACGTTGTTATGTATTATGCATGGTTAACTAAATAACCACAATATTGACACTCGTGTATAGATATTTTGAGCCATGCGTTATTATTTCATTATAAACACACGTACACACTCGTACACATATATACGTACAGGTATGTGAGTGCGAGTGTGTGTATTTTCCCCTTATGAGCTAATGGGAAGCAAGCTATCTCTTCAACCCGGAGTAATTTGTTAATTCCCCTGAAGAGAAACGAAACCTCATTGGTTAAATTTCGAAATCATATGATAGGGTCTTATCAAATGGTTTCATTCACCGTGTCTTATCTCGCCGGAGAAAGATGTTGTGGCTTACAGCTCGCAGTTCCTTGAACATCTCATGAGGTTGGTGATTTTGTGCGGCCATTCGAGTTATATTTTCGGTCTTATTTCTAGCAATTGTAGTTGCTATTTTGGTACATATGTAGAAACGGCAAGTTACGGGGACGTAAACACACCGACAACGGTTGTTAAGCGGTGTTGTACTAACTCAGACACACATACATACATACATACATACATACATACATACATACATACATACATACACACACACACACATATATATATGTATATATATATATATATATATATATATATATATATATAAATACGACAAGCTTCCTTCAGTTTCCGTCTACCAAATCCACTTGCAAGGCTTTCGTCGGCTCGGGATTATAATAGCAGAAACTTGCCTAAGGTGCCACTCAGTGGGACTGAATCCAGAACCATGTGGTTGGTAAGCAAGTTACTTACCACACACCCACCTCCTCCGCCTATATAAATACACATATAATATAAATAATATATATATGCATGTATATATATATATATATATATGTATGTGTGTGGTGTGTGTATATATATATATATATGTGTGTGTGTATATATATATATATATACATTGTAATTCCAAGAAAATTAGAGGTTGTGAATCCAACCAACTAAGGGATAATATCTATCCAATATACTGCTGGTAGAATACCTAATTATTAATACACAAGCGTTTCTTATTGCTTTGCAATTACATTACCAAGTGTACTAAATGGGTGAAGGTAAAAAGATATTTTACCATTAATTTATAGAGCAATAAGAAAATGGAGGGGATCAATGGGTGGTTCATCAACTTTATATTATATCAACATTATATTATGTCAACTTATTTATTTACTAAAATGACAATTGCAAGAATATACATACATGTATAACATATTATGCTTTACATATAGAATATATTAATATTATATGTAAAGCATAATACGTTATACATGTATGTATATTCTTGTAATTGCCATTTTAGGAAGTAAATGAATAAGCTGACATAATATAATGTTTATGAACCACCTACTGTTGGTGTCCCTACCAGCAATTAGTATGTACATATCAGTTAGAAAGGAATGTGTTAATTATGTAATATTGGTATGTTTGGTAGCTATCGAAGCAATTTACTCGTAGCTGGTTAATGGTTTGGATGTGATCCTGAAGAAAGACCAGTGAGAGAGCTTCATAAGAATGAGTTCTCCCATAATAATAATAATAATACACAAAAAACAAACGGAACAAAACAATAAACCCTGAAGCAGTTCACTCCGTTCTTCAATTTTTCTTCTGTTTCTTAGTTCATATATATATATGTGTGTGCGTGTGTATATATATATATATATATATATACATATCCACACATACATACATACATATATATATATATACATATATATAATTACACATATATTATATATATATATATAATAATGATAATAATAATAATAATAATGATGATGTTGATGATAATGATGATAATAATAAAAATAATAATAAGGATAACCACCACAACAACAACAATATATATATAATATATACATATATATATATATATACATACATATATATATATATATATATATATATATATATATATTATATATTATATTAGTCAATTTAGGGTAGCAAAAAAATTCAATAGAAATTTATCGCAACCAGCGCCTGGTGAAAAAGAGAAAATAGTCATCGACTAAATATATAAATATAACGATTTAGGAGTGACCCCAACAGGTCACTCGTCCACCAGAAAAAGCAGCCATAACTCACACCGCCAAGTATTAGTAATTCAGAAATTAGGTGAAAATTTAAAAACATTTACCCTAATTCATCTTTTAGACGTTGCAACGTTTCTGTGTCATTAATGATTAAATTAGCTTAATTAAATTAAATTAAGCCAATCTACCATAGGTTACACTTCATCAGTAAAAGACCTGGGGAGACAAATATACACGAGGCGTCTGTATCGATGCCTACGGGATATCTGACTTAAAATTTTTCAAGACTGACGTATTCGCGCCAAACTTATCAACAGTAAATATAAACTGCCGATTCAATCTCAGAATTATTCAGAAAATTATCAATTAGTCAATTTAGGGTAGCAAAAAAATTCAATAGAAATTTATCGCAACCAGCGGCCTGGTGAAAAAGAGAAAATAGTCATCGACTAAATATATAAATATAACGATTTAGGAGTGACCCCAACAGGTCACTCGTCCACCAGAAAAAGCAGCCATAACTCACACCGCCAAGTATTAGTAATTCAGAAATTAGGTGAAAATTTAAAAACATTTACCCTAATTCATCTTTTAGACGTTGCAACGTTTCTGTGTCATTAATGATTAAATTAGCTTAATTAAATTAAATTAAGCCAATCTACCATAGGTTACACTTCATCAGTAAAAGACCTGGGAGAGACAAATATACACGAGGCGTCTGTATCGATGCCTACGGGATATCTGACTTAAAATTTTTCAAGACTGACGTATTCGCGCCAAACTTATCAACAGTAAATATAACTGCCGATTCAATCTCAGAATTATTCAGAAAATTATCAATTAGTCAATTTAGGGTAGCAAAAAAATTCAATAGAAATTTATCGCAACCAGCGGCCTGGTGAAAAAGAGAAAATAGTCATCGACTAAATATATAAATATAACGATTTAGGAGTGACCCCAACAGGTCACTCGTCCACCAGAAAAAGCAGCCATAACTCACACCGCCAAGTATTAGTAATTCAGAAATTAGGTGAAAATTTAAAAACATTTACCCT
>NC_043019.1:6430086-6435086 GCF_006345805.1 Octopus sinensis | reverse complement strand
CGCATTTTTTTTCTCTCCTTCTTTCTGTGTTTTTCTCTCTCTCTGTGTATCTTTCTGTTGAAGAGCGTAGGCTCGAAACGTTAAAGACTTGTTTTATTTATATTTCCTGAGCGCCATACTAATACAATTGTTCGTTTGTTTTCCACCTGCCTTCGTCTTTTGTTTATTTTCATAAAGCTTCCCGTTATATATATATTATATATATATATATATATGTAGCTACGTATGTATGTATGTATTGAATCAACTCCTGGATACTCCTCTGTTGCCACATTCTGTGCAATTGTCTGCATTTCAACTCTCTTGGATGGTAAACATGACCCCAGATCCAAGGTACATTGGATACTGCAACCAATCTAGTCGAAGATGTCATTGACTGTGCAGTAAATGACGTCTTTTGAAATTATCATCCCTTGCTCATCACATGTATTCGGGAAATGGAAATGTTAGGTGTCTGGTTGAGTATCAGAACGTATACGTATGTTGCAAAAATCTTTCTTAAAATGATTTTCAATAAGCTTTATACAAACTTTATTTCAGTGTTATTTGCAAGAAGTTCGATAAAAGACTGCTTTAGAAATACATGCTGTTGGCCAATGTTAGGCTTCTTCTAGTTGCACAGAGAAGTGTTTTGCTTGCTTGGAAATGGAAAAAGTTTCATCTGTTTATACCAGTTGTAGATGTAACGAAGTTTTTCGTGGAACTGTAGCTCACCGAAAGCTTATTTTAATGATGTTATGATAAATATGGTTTAGACTGCAAAGAATATTTATAAGTTCTGGGGAAAAAAAAAACAAAAAAAACAAAACACCGAATAATTCTCAGAATTACATAACAGCATTAGGAAACGTGACTTATATCTAAGCTTATTCACTGGCAGGGAATCATTCAAACCTGTTGTACATAGAATGTAACATTAAAACACAGATGATAGTGTACGCACGTACGTCCCACCCCGCATACCCATTCACACTTACGATTGTATGTATATATATCGCCATGTTGATTCGTTAGCTACTGCACGCATTTTTTTTCTCTCCTTCTTTCTGTGTTTTTCTCTCTCTGTGTATCTTTCTGTTGAAGAGCGTAGGCTCGAAACGTTAAAGACTTGTTTTATTTATATTTCCTGAGCGCCATACTAATACAATTGTTCGTTTGTTTTCCACCTGCCTTCGTCTTTTGTTTATTTTCATAAAGCTTCCCGTTATATATATATATATATATATATATGTATATATGTATGTATGTGTGTGACTGTTTGTAGATGTATATGCAAATATATATGTACACACATACACACACACATTTATACATATATGTATGTATGCATGCATATAGGCGCAGGCGTTGCTGTAAGGCAAAAAGTTTCTCTCCCAACCTCATAGTTCCGGGTTCAGTCCTACAGTTTATCACTTTGACCAAGTGTCTTCTACTATAGTCTTGGGCTGACCAAAGCGTTGTGAGTGGATTTCGTTGATGAAAACTGTAAGAAACCCGTCGTGTGTCACTGCATGCGTGTGTCTTTGTATCTTTTTCCTTCTACCACCGCTTGACAGCCGGTGCTGGTGAGTTTACGTCCTTGTAACATTTTCATGTTTTTATCTTGTTATCGGTGTCGTGAAGTTATCGTTTTGGTGATCTCATATGTCTTGGTTATTTGCTATACAATATTTTCAATATAAATAGTGTCGATTTATACGCCTGCACCAATAATGTACAGAGATTCATAAAAATTAATAAAAATTAATAAAAATTACTAAATAGATATCATGAACAGAAAAATAAATAAAAATCGAACACGTTTATAAATCAATATAAATACTGTCAATATAAATACTGTCGATTTATATAGCCGATTTATATATAACGACAGTATTTATAAACTTGTTCGATTTTTATTTATTTTTCTGTTCATGATATCTATTTATTAATTTTTATTAATTTTTATTAATTTTTATGAATCTCCGTACATTATTGGCGCAGGCGTGGTTATTTGCTAAGAAGTTTGCTTCCCAGCCACATGGTTCCGGGTTCAGTCCCACTGCGTGGCACCTTGGGCAAGTGTCTTCTACTATAGCCTCAGGTCAGCTGAAGCCTTGTGAGTGAATTTGATAGATGGAAACTGAAATATGCCTGTCGTATATAAATAAATATGTGTGTGTGTGTTTATATGTTTGTATTGTCCCCACCATCGCTTGACAACCGGTGTTGGTTTGTTTATGTCCCCGTAGCTTAGTGGTTCGGCAAAAATGATCGATCGAATAAATGTCAGTCTTCAAAAAAAGACCTAGTATCGATGCGTTCAACTAAAATCTCTTGAACGCGGTATCCCAGCATGACCGCAGAATTAAAATATTCTTAATTGTACTTTGAAGGAATGCACGGTTGTTCATAAGTTTTATTAGTTGGTGATTCAAATTTTGTTGAGTTGTTTACTAAATAAACAAGCTCGCATCACTTGCCGCAAGCTGGTCTGGCGAGAAATTGCCTGTTAAGGGCGAAATTTTGAGATTCAAAATTGAAAGCTTAATATTTTAAAACTGAAAAAAAATTCAATATAGCTTCCAAACTCGAGGGAAGTCATAGCTGTTGGAACCATCGTTATGACATTTTTTTCAGATCATTATTTGCTGTATTCGAGAAATGAAGAACAGAGAGAAGCAGCAGAAGAAACAACAACAACAACAACAACAACAATAACAGCAGCAACAATAACGCAGGAACGACTCTCACCACCATCTCTAACACAACCTTCGCCATCTGCACCACCAACACAAACCTTAATAAAACGGTAACAGCGACCGTTCTTATTTCTACGGAGAATGGGATCGGTTTTGCACAAACTTTTCATAAAATGAGAAAAGTTGATTTGACAGTAAAAGTGTTAAGTGAAGCCAAAGCGCACTTAACAAGCAATGGCAGAACAGTTTTCCTTAACACACCAGAGGAAGGAAGTACAGGAAGTCACCAAGAAAACAAACCTTTATATATAGGCGCGGGCGTGACTGTGTTGTATGATATTTGCTTCACTATATGGTCGAGAAGCAAATGTTTAGCGGCATTTTTCTTCTGGTTTTACTTTTCTAAGTTCAAATTCCGTCGAGGTCGACTTTGCCTGCAATTCTGTCCGGATTTATAAATATAACGTACCAGTCAAGAACTGGAGTCAACGGTATCGACTATCCCGGCCCCAACAAAAATTCAGGCTCTCTGCCAAATACAGAAAGAATTCACATTCTTATTCGTTCATTTGCACAACGATGAACTTGTTGACACTGGATCATTTTAATTGACTATTTAACCTGAAACAGTGCTTTCTGCAGGATATTTGCTGTTCCCAGTAGTATTGGATTTTTGCATTGTGGTAATGTTGGGACAGATTCCAAATGTGTCAAAGAGTTTCTGAAGACTTTCCGTCGCCCACCCATGTGTTCCAATCACAATTTCCACCAACCACTCTTGCCTTCATATTCCACTTTTCTCTCGACATCTATTCCCAAGTCTGCATATTCTACATTATCTCGTTTTCTTTATCCTCGTGCCAAGGATAGAAACAATTATTTTTGCTTTTATTGTCCTTGCTATTATTTTTACTAACATCATCATCAGTAACACCACCACACAACACCACCAGCACCATTGCCCTCATCATCAGCATCATCATCATCAGCAGCAGCGCACCACAGTCATTATACAAAGAAAAGAGATTGCCTTGAAATTGAGGTTAATGGAAGTTGAAAATCGTTCAATGTTTTTTGTTTTGGTGTACAAAAATCAAAGAAGAAAACATTCTTGCTTTTGTTCTTCTTTTTGCTTTGTTGTCATTGATATTTATTTATTTTTGGTTTGTTTCTTGTTGTTATTATTTATGTCTTTAGGAAACCTTATAATGAATCCTGCTTGGTGTCACTGCCGTCTGTTTTATCATATATCTATATCTGATGAAAATATAATATCTATTATCATATATCTATTATGGCTGGCCAGTACAAAAGGAAACAATCGTTCAAAACAAACGGTCGGTTCAAATACAATATGATTCACCTTTTAAATGAACTGGAGTTCACCACTATTGAATGAACACCTGAAAATGGTAAGCGAATTTGATGGAAGACAAAAGATACAAATAAAGGATTTCAGTGGTTCAAACCAGCCGTGAAAGAATAGGTTTAAATATTTGCATTAAATATTTATACTTTCACATAGCATATATAGATATCAAGAAAATATTCGGCTGTCCGGAAAGTTCGTGCCGATTTATAGTAGCTTACCTTTCGGCTTATTTTAGAACATGGTTGAGTCCATATAATAGGATTAGACTACACCTCCATTTAGAGTACAGTTTAAGCTATCTTTTCGTGGAAGAAGATTTATGTTCCTAGAATCTGTGTTAATTCTGTAACCCTTTAAAATGGAAGATAAGAAAGTTCATTTTCAACACTTGATGCTTTGGAAACCAGACAAAAAATGCTGCAGCTCGGTTGAGATGTGTTACCCCACCCTCCATATTTACCAGATATTGCTCCTTCGGATCTCCACTTATTCAGGTCTCTGCAGAATAGTCTTAATGGTAAAAATTTCAATTACTTGGATGACGTGAAAAGATACATTGATGAATTCTTTGCCATGAAACCACCTCAATTCTGGAAAGAGGGTATTTTCAAATTAAAGGAAAGATGGAGACGCATTGTGCAACAAAATGGTTCATATTTGGTTGATTAAAAATATAATGGCCTGGCTGTGTGGTTGCTTCGTAACCACATGGTTCTGATTTCAGTCCCACTGTTTTGAGCCTTGGGTAAGTGTTTTCTACTATAGCCTTGCACGCTAGCACGCACGCTAGCACGCACGCACGCACGCACGCACTTGCCCCTCCCCCGCATATCGATATTTACGAGGTGAATTGTTTCGTTGCGTGTATATGAATGCGAGTGAGCCTTTATAAGCGTGTCAGTGTACGGTGTGTGTGTATGTGTGTGCTTGTGTATGTGTGTGTTTGT
>NC_043019.1:6412586-6427586 GCF_006345805.1 Octopus sinensis | reverse complement strand
ACCATGCGATGATAAATCACTTGTGTATTAAGAATCGAGTTTTCTACTAGCAGTATATCGGATAGATATTATCCCTTAGTTGGTTGGATTCGCAACCTCTAACTCTCTTGGAATATGTATAATATATGTATGTATTTATATATATATATATATATATCCATATACATATATATATATATATATATATATATATATATATATATCTATATATATATATATATATATATATATATATGTATATATACATATACATATATACATACTTTTGCATAATATGTATACGCATATTTATATAGATACAGCTGTAAACACACATTTATATATACGTGTGTATATTTTCTTATTTTGTGTTTCTATCTCTATATATATGCACGATAGAGCATATAGAAATATGATGTATGTCCTCGCGTTGTTGTGTTTTCTCTTTGGTCATGTTTGGATTAACTATGTATATATACATATATATATATATATATATATATATATATATATATATATATATATATATATATATATATAATATCTTTATGTATAATGTATATAACGGCGGTGCATCAGCATGGCCGCAGCTCTGAGCTGAAACTAGAAAATATATAATACTACCTTACATATCCACATACAACCCCAGAAACAAAGAAGCCTTCACCATCATCACCCAGAATTTACCAATACTTCATAAGGACCCCAAATTAAAAAAACTTTCTTACCTATATATATATATATTATATATATATAGATATATATATATATATATTATATATATATATATATAATATATATATATATAACTACAAAATTAGAACCTATATATATATATTATATATATATATATATATACATATATATATATATATATATATATATATATATATATATATATATATATATTATATATATATATATATATATATTATATATATATATGCGTATTATTTATACATACTTTTGTATAATATGTATATGTATATAGATAGATACGGCTGTATAAATTCATACACATCACACACATATATCACCTGTTGAACGTTACGCTGTGTTGCAGAACGAAATATTCGTTCTGCGACAAGTTTGCATGGAAACGGTATACATCACCTGTATTATTTTCACCACGTTCTTATTAATAGGATTACTGTTGTGACTGTGTTGTTTATTGTTGTGTTGTCGAGGCTTCTTCTCCTGTCGTCGTTTGTTAGGAATTTCAAAGCTCTGCTTGTTCCCCCTCCCCTCAAACACTTTTATTATATAAGCCTGTTGAACCCACCTGGTTTCATGGATATTGTTCGAGATGTTCGGAAGCGAAAGAAAAACAAAAGAAACCGACTCTTGCTGCTGCTGCTGCTGCTGCTGCTGCTGTGCTGCTGCTGCTGCTGCTGCTACTACTACTACTACTACTACTACTACTACTACTACTACTAATACTACTACTACTACTACTACTACTACTACTATTGTGTTTCCTCCTGTTTTTATTATTATTATTGCTGTTATTGTATTATTATTATTATTATTATTATTATTATTATTATTATTATTATTATTATTGCTGTTATTGTATCATCATCATTATTATTATTATTATCATTATTATTATTATTATCATTTTTATTATTATTATTATTATTATTATTATTATTATTATTATTATCATTATTATTATTATTATTATTATTATTGTAGTCGTATTATTATTATTATTATTATCATTATTATTATTATTATTATTATTATTATTATCATCATCATCATCATCATCATCATCATCAATCGCAGCAGTAGTAGCTCACAAGAAGTGAATCATATGCCCGCCCCCACCCCAGTTCAGTACTGAGTTTATCGATTTTATTCGATATTCATGGAATAGTAAAGTTTTGTTTTGACACGAATAGATATAAATAGCACCTCTTTGAACTGCCGTTCCCTTCTCCAATCCACTCACCTCCCTCCGTTCTACCCGAAACACTGTAAATGAAATTACTCAATCTCACCGCTATTCGCTGCATGCACCACCACCTCCTTCCCAGGCAAAATTGAATTCCTATTTTGCCTCAATTCCCTGTACAAGGGACTTCTCCAATAGCTATGTCTTCAATCGATTCCCAGGAAACGACGCACAGATTCAAGCATTGCACCATTAACTAGTATAGGATATATAGGAGCACTCCGTCGGTTGCGACGATGAGGGTCCCAGCTGATACGATCCACGGAACAGCTTGCTCGTGATATTAACGTGCAAGTGGCTGAGCACTCCACAGACACGTGTACCCTTAACGTAATTCTCGGGGATACTCAGCGTGACACAGAGTGTGACAAGGCCGGCCCTTTGAAATACAGGTACAAGAGAAACAGGAAGAAAGAGGGAGAGAAAGTTGTGGTGAAAGAGTACAGCAGGGTTCACCACCACGCCCTGCCAGAGCCTCGTGGAGCTTTAGGTGTTTTCGCTCAATAAACACTCACAATGCCCGGTCTGGGAATCGAAACCGCGATCCTATGACCGCGAGTCCGCTGCCCTAACCACTGGGCCATTGCGCCTCACCATTAACTATACTCTATGAGACACATTATTATATTTCTGTTGTTGTATCTCGAGAGGGCCGTTATGCCACTAATAAACAATATTTATGTTTCATTTTTGCATTTTGTTTGCAAGATTCTTGATGTAAACTCGTATCTTAAAACATACCTTACTGTATTTTGTGAGGATCATAACGTCATTAAAAATAATAAACACGCGCGCTGGTTCAGTTTCACTTCTTTGAAGTTAGCTTATTGACTAGTTACCTAACACCTCAGCGATAACAAATAACAATTAAACACTGTGATGAACTTGTTGACATTGGATCATTTTAATTGACTATTTAATCTGAAACAGTGCTTTCTGCAGGATATTTGCTGTTCCCAGTAGTATTGGATTTTTGCATTGTGGTAATGCTGGGACAGATTCCAAATGTGTCAAAGCGTTTCTGAAGACTTTCCGTCGCCCACCCATGTGTTTCAATCACAATTTCCACCAACCACTCTTGCCTTCATATTCCACTTTTCTCTCGACATCTATTCCCAAGTCTGCATATTCTACATTATCTCGTTTTCTTTATCCTCGTGCCAAGGATAGAAACAATTTGCATTTTGTTTGCAAGGTTCTTGATGTAAACTCGTATCTTGAAACATACTTTACTGCATTTTGTGAGGGTCATAATGTCATTAAAAATAATAAACACGCGTGCTGGTTCAGTTTCACTTCTTTAAAGTTAGCTTATTGACTAGTCACCTAACCCCTCAGCGATAACAAATAACAATTAAACACAACTCATCAGGGACTTCTGATAAATTCTGTCGCTATGTCCTAATGGCAGACTTTCATAAATTTGTATTTCCTGTGGCTAATAGGATTGAATGAGTGGACGTTGGTTATATACCTAAACATTTTCTCTCTTCATCTGTCATCCGAATTTTCAAAATAAGAAATAATTGACTTGAAGTAAATTACTATCGGATCTCCCTTACCTCTCGTATCATTAAAACATTTCAGAGCATACGGAAAGGAAAACGAATGACTCGCCAGAGAGCAACACTTCCCTAAATTCCTGCCAGAAACGTTTTGTGGTGGCAGAGACTGCTTAACACAGCTATTCAATACTTTGACAGGGAATTGTAACATGGATATCATTTATTTTGATTTCAGTAAGTCATTTGACAGAGTCGGATACAGTATACTGCTGAAAAAAACACCAACATCGGACTACGTAGAAAGCTACTGCAGCGGATTGAATCATGCTTGCTAAACAAAACTGACATGTTGGATAGAATCAAACATACTAAGTTATCGGTTGGTAGACGGAAACTGAAAGAAGACCTTCGTATATATATATATATATATATATATATTATATATATTATATATATATATATATATATATATATATATATATATATATATTAAATTAGAGATAAAACCACTATTAGGCAAATCAAGCAGTGAAAAACATAAACCAAAACATAGAAATAGAATTAATTAATATAATATACAAAATATATAAAATATAAAATTCAAAATTTAGATTATTTAAATTTAAAGTTAAATTTTTTAAAAACTACAAAAAAATTGTTTAATTATTTATACTTATAAAATATTTATACTTATAAATTTTATATATATAAATATATATTTTATTGTTTTTATTATTATTATTATTATTATTATTATTATTATATTATTATTATATATATATATATATATATATATATATGTATGTGTGTGTGTGTGTTTGTGTGTGTGTGTTTGTCCCCAACAACGCTTGACAACCGATAACAGTTTTTCGATTACAAATTTTGTTTACATCCCCGTAACTTAGCGGTTCGGCAAAATAGGTCGATACAATAAGTACTGGGCTTACAAAGAATAAGTCCTGGGGGTCGATTTGCTCGACTAAAGGCGGTGCTCCAGCATGGCCACAGTCAAATGACTGAAACAAGTAAAAGAGTAAAAGAGAGAGAGAGTCATAAGTACTGATCACAAAGACAGCATATTTTGCTGAAACAGTATAAAAAAAAACAAAAAAAAAACAGCGGCTTGTTAAGGTTCAAAGGTGCGGGTGTTACTGGCTGATGAGATGCATGTCGAAACACGGGTATTTCAGAAGGTTTTAGGGCCAAGGAAGCGAGTGTATTGTGAACGCACTGTTGTCATGAAAGGGAAAGATTGTTCGCTTGTGACATACATAACTGCGAGTGGAGGCGCAATGGCCCAGTGGTTAGGGCAGCGGACTCGGGATCATAGGATCGCGATTTCGATTCCCAGACCGGGCGTTGTGAGTGTTTATTGAGCGAAAACGCCTAAAAAAAGCTCCACGAGGCTCCGGCAGGGGATGGTGGTGATCCCTGCTGTACTCTTTCACCACAACTTTCTCTCACTCTTACTTCCTGTTTCTGCTGTACCTGTATTTCAAAGGGCCAGCCTTGTCACTCCCTGTGTCACGCTGAATATCCCCGGGAACTACGTTAAGTGTGCACGTGTCTGTGGAGTGCTCAGCCACTTACACGTTAATATCACGAGCAGGCTGTTCCGTTGATTCGGATCAACCGGAACCCTCGTCGTCGTAACCGACGGAGTGCTTCCACATAACTGCGACATGTTTGCGCTTGTATCTACCGGAACGTAATAAGAATTAATAAGCAGATAAAACGTTGGAAGCAATCATGATTAATGAAGCCTATTGGAGCCAATATATAATTTCAGGTGAAAATACTTGGAAATCAAATTTGTAATCGAAAAACTAAGTTATATCTTTGCAAATTATAGGTTTGAATCAAAGAATTCTAAATATAATCTTATGTGGTTATGTGACGTAATGATATGTTCTTTGAAATTACACGATGCCGCAGTAGAGGGTGGCGTATTTGTTACCTACGGAATACAGGCTTATCTCATCTTATGTATTTGGTTAAAAAAATGCGACTTAACTCGACAAACGACATAGCACACACACAAAAAAGAAATACATTGGACAAATACAGTTTTAAAAAATCAGTTTTAAAAAATACATTTTTACATGTATTTCATTCGACTTTGCACTTTACTCTTTACTCTTTTACTCTTTTACTTGTTTCAGTCATTTGACTGCGGCCATGCTGGAGCACCGACTTTAGTCGACCAAATCGCCCCCGGGACTTATTCTTTGTAAGCCCAGTACTTATTCTATCGGTCTCTTTTGCCGAACCGCTAAGTGACGGGGACGTAAACACACCAGCATCGGTTGTCAAGCAATGCTAGGGGGACAAACACACATACACAAACACACACTCATACACATATATATATATATATATACATATATACGACAGGCTTCTTTCAGTTTCCGTCTACCAAATCCACTCACAAGGCATTGGTCGGCCCGGGGCTATAGCAGAAGACACTTGCCCAAGATGCCACGGAGTGGGACTGAACCCGGAACCATGTGGCTGGTTAGCAAGCTACTTACCACACAGCCACTCCTGGGTTCTTTTTAGGGTTCTTTTAAAAAAAATTATGCTTTTAAATATGTTCGACGGACGTTTAGGCTTATCCATTTCATTAATTTATCCAAAAAACAAAAGCAAAAAAGCCAACGTAAACTCGAAAAAGACGTAATTTTAGCTATTCTTAAACTAGAAACGATGGGATTGTTTACAGCTTTAGCAGAGCTGCAAGCGATTATATACCATACTTAGTTTTATTGCTTACAGAGGTATATATATACGATCCAGTAGTACAGATAGGTGAACGCATGGAATCAGTATCAAGGAATAATACTAACCAAATTCCTAATGTAAATATGAATGGCGAAGAATTCATGGATCTGCTATGTCTGCTGGGAATAGTTCCTTAGAGATTTGCGCAATTACAAATTGATGTAGGAAATATTCCAACTAGGAGATTTATTTGGAAACAAGTTTACATGGAAACGGAAATAGATTTAGTTTTCGATAAGAAACTTCATGGTTAAAATTCCAGGCGATACAACTTACCATCACACCGTGAACTTACCTCACAATAAGCGTCATGGTGGTAAAGATTCGTAAGGCGGCGAGCTGGCAGAAACGTTAGCACGCCGGGCGAAATGCTTAGCGGTATTTCGTCTGCCGTTACGTTGTGAGTTCAAATTCCGCCGAGGTCGACTTTGCCTTTCATCCTTTCGGGGTCGATAAACTAAGTGCCAGTTACGCACTGGTGTCTATGTAATCGACTTAATACCTATGTCTGTCCTTGTTTGTCCCCTCTGTGTTTAGCCCCTTGTGGGTAGCAAAGAAATAGGTATTTCGTCTGCCGTTACGTTGTGAGTTCAAATTCCGCCGAGGTCGACTTTGCCTTTCATCTTTTCGGGGTCGATAAATTAAGTACCAGTTACGCACTGGGGTCGATGTAATCGACTTAATACCTATGTCTGTCCTTGTTTGTCCCCTCTGTGTTTAGCCCCTTGTGGGTAATAAAGAAATAGGTAAAGATTCGTACGCTCTTACAGTGTCTGAATGACACTAAACCGAAAATCTTCCTGATTAATCGCAACTTCTCTCATCGGATGAAGCCACAGTGTCATTTCGTTCAGACTTTCTCGTAGTGTTTTTTTTTTGGCAGAGATATTGGAGGGATTTGCCATTGCCTTAACCCAACAAAATGCGTTTCTTTATTAGCCACACAAGGCTGCACACAGAAAGGACAAATTACAACTCAGAATTTGAACTCAGAACGTAAAGACAGACGAAATGTCACTAAGCATTTCGCCTAGCGTGCTAACGTTTCTGCCAGCTCACCGCCTTTAATAATAATAGTAATAATAATAATAATAATAATAATAATAATAATAATAATAATAATAATAATAATAATAATAATAGTGTGTTTGCGCTTGTTTTTATTATCATTCTTGTTATTGTTGGGTGTCCATGCATCTTTTTCCCAAGAGTATCAACTATTCAAGTTGGGGATCCGGTTTAGTCACCGATCACTCGACCATGGAGCCGGTAGCACTGGGTTACAGGGTACCAGCATCAGATCCCATCAGCTTATAATGAGATCCCTGACTATCATACAATAATACTGGCAACTTATGAAGCAAATAATTCTGATACAAATACCGTAACAATATTTAAAGCAAAAAATAGTCAACAAATTCTATAAACATTCCATGTCCATAGATATTATTGCTAGCGTATTCAAGTTGGGGAGATGGTTTAGTCACCGATCACTCGACCATGGAGCCGGTAGTACTGGGTTACAGGGTACCAGCATCAGATCCCATCAGCTTATAATGAGATCCCTGACTATCATACAATAATACTGGCAACTAATGAAGCAAATAAATCTGATACAAATACCGTAACATATTTAAAGCAAAAAATAGTCAACAAATTCTATAAACATTCCATGTCCATAGATATTATTGCTAGCGTATTCAAGTGGGGAGATGGTTTAGTCACCGATCACTCGACCATGGAGCCGGTAGTACTGGGTTACAGGGTACCAGCATCAGATCCCATCAGCTTATAATGAGATCCCTGACTATCATACAATAATACTTGCAACTAATGAAGCAAATAATTCTGATACAAATACCGTAACAATATTTAAAGCAAAAAATAGTCAACAAATTCTATAAACATTCCATGTCCATAGATATTATTGCTAGCGTATTCAAGTTGGGGAGATGGTTTAGTCACCGATCACTCGACCATGGAGCCGGTAGTACTGGGTTACAGGGTACCAGCATCAGATCCCATCAGCTTATATGAGATCCCTGACTATCATACAATAATACTGGCAACCAATGAAGCAAATAATTCTGATACAAATACCGTAACAATATTTAAAGCAAAAAATAGTCAACAAATTCTATAAACATTCCATGTCCATAGATATTATTGCTAGCGTATTCAAGTTGGGGAGATGGTTTAGTCACCGATCACTCGACCATGGAGCCGGTAGTACTGGGTTACAGGGTACCAGCATCAGATCCCATCAGCTTATAATGAGATCCCTGACTATCATACAATAATACTGGCAACTAATGAAGCAAATAAATCTGATACAAATACCGTAACAATATTTAAAGCAAAAAATAGTCAACAAATTCTATAAACATTCCATGTCCATAGATATTATTGCTAGCGTATTCAAGTTGGGGAGATGGTTTAGTCACCGATCACTCGACCATGGAGCCGGTAGTACTGGGTTACAGGGTACCAGCATCAGATCCCATCAGCTTATAATGAGATCCCTGACTATCATACAATAATACTGGCAACTAATGAAGCAAATAATCTGATACAATACCGTAACAATATTTAAAGCAAAAAATAGTCAACAAATTCTATAAACATTCCATGTCCATAGATATTATTGCTAGCGTATTCAAGTTGGGGAGATGGTTTAGTCACCGATCACTCGACCATGGAGCCGGTAGTACTGGGTTACAGGGTACCAGCATCAGATCCCATCAGCTTATAATGAGATCCCTGACTATCATACAATAATACTGGCAACTAATGAAGCAAATAATTCTGATACAAATACCGTAACAATATTTAAAGCAAAAAATAGTCAACAAATTCTATAAACATTCCATGTCCATAGATATTATTGCTAGCGTATTCAAGTTGGGGAGATGGTTTAGTCACCGATCACTCGACCATGGAGCCGGTAGTACTGGGTTACAGGGTACCAGCATCAGATCCCATCAGCTTATAATGAGATCCCTGACTATCATACAATAATACTGGCAACTAATGAAGCAAATAATTCTGATACAAATACCGTAACAATATTTAAAGCAAAAAATAGTCAACAAATTCTATAAACATTCCATGTCCATAGATATTATTGCTAGCGTATTCTTATGTTTTGAATTTTGCTTCCAAAGATCTTATGACCCAATGAAGTATGCAGGGTATCTTTTTAATCCTATATGGTTTAGAAGGACGACGCTGAGTCTAATAAAATGGAATTGGCAACTGGTTAATCTCTTTAACCCAGTTTTAATCCCGCCGTTTAATGATTCAACAGTATCGCGCTAATGCATTTTCAGCTGAAGTACAGCCATGTCCATTCAAATACATTCGCACATTAGCAGAACAAAATGGCAGCGTTGTGGGCAGATATATAAATAGTTTGGAAAAATGCTATTCCTGCTGGCAGTGCTAATCGTACAAGGTATATCGATATCTATCTATCTATCTATCTATCTATCTATCTATCTATCTATCTATCTATCTATCTATGAAGTGTAAAGGGGAAGGTAAGCCTCACCTGTCCTCCCCTTTACACTTCATATTGACATTTCTGTGATAACGATCCCTATTGATCAATTTTTTTTCCTTTCCCCCTTTTTTTTTGTTTTAATTTTATCACCCCCCCTTTTTTGTCCTCTTTCTTTCCTTTTACGATCCATTTTGATCGAAAAACAAACCGCCTTTTTTTTTACCCCCAAAAGAAAAGCTCTACCTTGTAATTTGTCCTGTCTATGTGCAGCCCTGTGTGGCTAATAAAGAAACATATCTATCTATTTATCTATCTATCTATCTATCTATCTATCTATCTATCTATCTATCTATCTATCTATCTATCTATCTATCTATCTATCTATCTATCTATCTATGAAGTGTAAAGGGGAAGGTAAGCCTCACCTGTCCTCCCCTTTACACTTCATATTGACATTTCTGTGATAACGATCCCTATTGATCAATTTTTTTTCCTTTCCCCCTTTTTTTTGTTTTAATTTTATCACCCCCCCTTTTTTGTCCTCTTTCTTTCCTTTTACGATCCATTTTGATCGAAAAACAAACCGCCTTTTTTTTTACCCCCAAAAGAAAAGCTCTACCTTGTAATTTGTCCTGTCTATGTGCAGCCCTGTGTGGCTAATAAAGAAACATATCTATCTATCTATCTATCTATCTATCTATCTATCTATCTATCTATCTATCTATCTATCTATCTATCTATCTATCTATCTATCTGTCTGTCTGTCTGTCTGTCTGTCTGTCTATCTATCTATCTATCTATCTAACTTAGAGGTTCAGTATAAGAGACCGAATAAGTGCTAGGCTTACAAAGAATAAGTCCTAGGGTTGATTTATTTGACTAATAAGCGGTACTCCAACATGGCCGCAGTCAAATAACTGAAACAAGTAAAATAGTAAAAGAATAAAAGACGAATATACAACTATGTACGTTGTTTTATTCTTATACTTGTTCTAGTCATTTTTACAGCAGTTTCCATCTATCAAATCCACTCACAAGGTTTTGGTTCGCCCGAGGCTATAGTAGAAGAAATTTGCCCAAGGTACCACGCAGTAGGACTGAACTCGGAACCATATGGTTTGGAATCAAGCTTCTTACCACACGATGAATCCTGTGCCTAAATACCTTTGTAATTATAGGAACAAAATGAACTGTCCTTCAGAAAATCATTGTGTAAGGAAGAATATAATGTATCAATGTAAAATCTGTATAGGCAATCAGACATGTTATTAATATATGTTCTCCTGCTGTGGAGGTGCAATGGCCCAGTTGTTGGGGCAGCGGACTCGCGGTCGTAGGATCGCGGTTTCGATTCCCAGACCGGGCATTGTGAGTATTTAATGAGCGAAAACACCTAAAGCTCCACGAGGCTCCGGCAGGGATGGTGGTGATCCCTGCTGTACTCTTTCACCACAACTTTCTTTCACTCTTACTTCCTGTTTCTGTTGTACCTGTATTTCAAAGGGCCGGCCTTGTCACTCTCTTGTGTCACGCTGAATATCCCCGAGAACTACGTTAAGGGTACACGTGTCTGTGGAGTGCTCATCGTCGTAACCGACGGAGTGCTTCCACATATGTTCTCCTGCTACAGTTTGGGAACCTAGATTGCACAAGCATCTTTCTTCAGTTAAGTTTAGAAGAAAATGTGATTCTACGATTTAAAAGGCAAGAACATTCATTATCATATAAAGTGGTCCAATGTTTGTTACGCTCTATCGTACAATACTGGTTGTTTTAAATGTGATCTTTGACTTTCTCAAGTAGAATCAATAAATTGTAGAAAAAGATTTTGTTCCAGTTTTCTCATATTTCAAGAGTAAATATTATGTTATACAAGAGAAACGGTTCTCTGTCTGTCGCTCCGTCACAACGTTTATTAGAGAGAGAGAAAGAAGAGGAGGAATCAAAATATACTTCTCAAGGTGTTTTGAGAAGAGAGCAAAGAGAAAATCTTGTTGCTGAGAGCATAATAGAATGTGAGACAGACGGCGCGTGTGACAGATAGATAGATAGATAGATAGATAGATAGATAGATAGATAGATAGATAGATAGATAGATAGATAGATAGATAGATAGATAGATAGATAGATAGATAGATAGATAGATAGATAGATAGATAGATAGATAGATAGATAGATAGATAGATAGATAGTGCTATCCTCATGGTAAGTAAAAGGTTTTAAATAACAATGCGGGAATTTCAAATACAAGTCTGTCAACCCAACGTGCATAGTTTCTAACAAAAGAAAAAAAATTTAATATTATAACAATATAGTTATTTTTTGGCTGATTACGTATGTGTATATTTCTGAAAGAGGGAGAAAGAGAGAGAGGGAGGGAGGGAGAGAGAGGTACAGGGAGAGAGAGAGAGTGTGTGTGTGTATGTGTGTATGTGAAAAATAGATAGATAGATAGATAGATTGATAGATAGATAGATAGATAGATAGATAGATTGATAGATAGATAGATAGATAGATAGATAGATAGATAGATAGATAGATAGATAGATAGATTGATTGACAGACAGTTGTTACCATAGCAGGTGAGACTTTCGCTCCATAACAGTCTACAATTAAAAGACGGTGCCTGCATGCATGATTAACAAATATTTTTTTCCGACAGCATAATGACCTAGTAACCCATTAATTACAGTTGCCTTTCTTGTAATGTAATATGCATATTTTTTCTATTTTTTTTATAGCATATTTAATAGATAGATGACAAATTTTTGTGACTTAGAATTTCTATGTTTATTCTTTATATTCTTTTGTTATCTGCTGACGTCATCAAAAGTTGAATACTAAACTGGCTTTTCTTAGAATATATTTCTTCTTAACGTTCTTTTTGCATGCGTTCATCTGCTAGAGATATTTTCTGAGTTCACTTTGAATTTAACCAATTTTAGATGGCCTTGATAACGTTGTGTTAGCACATATTGTCAGATATATTAATTGGAATGATATATAATACGTTTTTCTCTGTATCTGAATATGCTGATACGATAGAAAAGACGGTCGGTAACGTATGGTGTAACAATCAATTAAAGATGTGATTCTCTTTCTTCTTGTTCTTGTTGTTTCATATTCCGAATCACCTGACATTCTTGTAAGTATTATTAAGATTTACTTGCCATACCTGACGAATTACCTATTTCTTTATTACCCACAAGGGGCTAAACATAGAGGGGACAAACAACGACAGACATAGGTATTTAGTCGATTACATCGACCCCAGTGCGTAACTGGTACTTAATTTATCGACCCCGAAAGGATGAAAGGTAAAGTCGACCTCGGCGGAATTTGAACTCACAACGTAACGGCGGACGAAATACCGCTAATCATTTCGCCCGGCGTGCTAACGTTTCTGCCAGCTCGCCGCATTACCATCGATGTTTCTTCTTGTATTTATTGGTATCTGATGGTTGATATAATTAACCAAATTCGTTTAACACTGATTGCTTTACATATTTCTGCCTGGATTTAGTAATCCCTCTTGTTCATACATACACTGTATATGTAAGTGCTTGTGTGCATGTGTGTGTGTGAGTAAGTGAGTGAGTGAGTGTGTGTGTGTGTGTGTGTGTTTGTGTGTGTGTGTGTGTGTGTGTGCTCTGCCAAGGTCGCATGTAGTTAGCTTCAGAAACAAGAGCTGATCACTACCAAGAGAAAGTTTGGTAAAACCGCATTGTTTGTAGGTCTTGATTTCTTGGCCCTTTAATGCAACATAGAAACAGAGAAAACGAATCAGAGAATCTACTGTGCGGGTGGGGGTGGGGAGGGTAACAGTGGAGGGATCTTTTCACCTTGACCGGTAGATTTTTAAAATAATTTCTTTGTAACTAAACACTTATAAACTTCGTATACTGGTAGTGTGTTACATCAAACATATTTTTCTCTTGGATTTCTCGAGAAAATTCTGTAGTTTGTAAGCTATTTGTTGTTTAATTTCTTGCGTTTCGGCAATTTCAACCAATCAATGACGTCTATTGAGGTGAACAACATTTTCTGGCAGTGTCATATGAATAAGAAATTAAACAATGATTAGCTTAGAAACTACAGAATTTTCTCCAGAAAGCCAAGAGAAAAAGATGTTTTATGTAACACACTACAAGTATACGAAGTTTAAAAGTGTTTAGTAGCAAAGAAATTATTTTAAAAATCTGCCGGTCAAAGTGAAAAGATCCCAGTTGAGCATCCATGCATCATTGCCAGTTTAATTTTTTTATGTTGGAGTAGCAAGTATTAGAAGATATCAAATCCAGCATTTTTAGAGAGATTATCGATTATGTGAAAATCCCGGATTTCAAAAGAAACGTGTGTATTCTTCAATGCCCCACCTTTTTTTGCACATAATATACAATAATCACATCTCAATTCATGTTATGAGATAGAGCAAGTTGTTAGCAGGGCCTTCTTTGCAGCATTATATGCTTCTGAGAAAATCAGTACATTTGGCCCCCTATAGTATTTACTTATTAACAGCAGGACATAGCATACATGGTTAAAAATAAAGACGCTAGAACCGGGGGACCCCTGAACAATTCCCCAGTGTGTCTGTGCCTTCAGACCTCTCTGGAAATTTTTCTAAACTGCCAATCCACAACCCACAAGCGTCACCTGCTTACGTTTCTGTAAAAAAACGATAGATATCTGATCTCTCTCGTGTAGATCGTCCCTGTTCTTCCGGCGTGATGACTGATTGCCTTAGCAAAAAAATATCCAAAGGAGAGTAGGCCACAGACTTTAAACTGGATAGTATTCTTGTCCACAAGTTCATCGCCGAAGTCTTAAAGACCGAAATAATGGTACTTCCATAGGCAGTGGAAATAGAAAAGCTGTTGTTAATAATCATTGCATTGCTTCATGGCAAAGGAAGGAAAGACGTATTAATGCTGAGTGTTGGCCCGGAATAATGGTAGTATAATATCTATTGATGTATTTAACGCATTTCTATATCACACACACACACACACACACACACACACACACACACACACGAACTAACGCGCACGCACACACATAGGCACGCACACACGGACGCAGGAACACACACGTATGTATATATATGTATATATTGATGTATCTATCTTTTGATGTACTCATCGTTTGCGTACGGATGTGTGTGTGTGTGTGTATTTATTGTATGTATATGATTGGAAGTACATATAGCTTTAAATGTGTTACTCATTCACTAGAGGCAAAGAGTGTGGGGAGTGGGGGTGGAGAGGGAGAGA
>NC_043019.1:6405086-6407586 GCF_006345805.1 Octopus sinensis | reverse complement strand
ACTTGTTTCAGTCATTTCACTGCGGCCATGCTGAAGTACAAATTTTGTCGAACAAATCAACCCTAGAATGTATTCTTTGTAAGCCTAGCACTTATTCTATCGGTCTCTTTTACCAAACCGCTATATTACGGGGACACAAACACAGACACACAAATATATACATATCTATATCTATATATATATATATATATATATATATATAACATATATATATACACGCGGGCTTATTCCAGTTTCCCTCTACGAAATCCTCCCACCACATACTAAATGGCCTGAGGCTATCGTAGAGGACACTTGTCCAAGTTACCACGCAGTGGGACTGAACACAGAACCTTGTGGTTTGGAAGCAAGCTTCCTACCACTTTGACACGCATATGCATATATATCTATAAATAAACATATATATATATGCATATATATATATATATATATATATATATATGCATTTATATATACATATATATATATACATATTATATATATATATATATAACACATATATATATATATACATATATGTGTGTGTGTTGAATATTAATACGTTATCTTCCATCATTGTGCAATGATGCAATGATGCAGTTGATATCTACGATCTATGATATGATATGCATACATATATACATATATATATACACATATATACATAAATATATCTATATATATGTATGTATTCATATACATATATTTATATATATATATACATATATACACCAGTGTGTGGGATGCGCGCGTGCGTGTGTGTGAGTGTGTGTATAAGATCTTGTCTATATTATGTATGCCTTAATGTAATTATATATAGAGATAAACAATATTTAAAATAGAGACTGATACAGAAAATATGTATTTCTTGGTAGTAGTAGTAGTAGTAGTAGTGTGGTGACGGAGTGTGGTAATGGTGGGTTGCGTTGCGCAACATATTGTCTAATTCCTGCGGGGGAGACCGTATTGAACTCACCACTTTCTCCCTCGCATCAGGTGCAGCAACCAGTTTTTATTTCCCACTGAATGCATATATATATATATATTAATATATATATATAGATATATATATATTAATGCACAACACACACATACATATTATACATATATATATATATATATATATATATTTATATAGATATATACATATTATATATATATATATATATAATATATTATATATATACATACATACATATATGTATATATATTATATAATTATGAAGAGAGATAACGATATTTATAAGTAGATACATGTATAAGTGTGTTAGTGTGGCGTGTGGGGGGGGGTGAGTATTGTGTATATTGTTCAGATTGAGAAGAGGATTGAGAGAAACCTAGATGGATGGATGAATAGATAATCAGATGGATGAAAAGATAAACAGCTGGAGGTGTATATTGACACAAGATCATTCTTAGGACTATAACATACACTCAATATATAAAAAAAAACTGTTATTAATAGATGAGAATTGGAGGCCTATTTCGTCACTCTTCATGTTCTGAGTTCCAATTCTGCCGAGTACCCCCTTGCCTTTCTGGGTCGATAAAATAAGTACGAGTTAATCACTTGGTCAATCTAATCGATATGCTTCCTCCCGCGAAACAGATGGACTTCAGCCAAAACTTGAAGCAAATATATTAATATTTTTTCTTATAAAAGTTTCCCTCAGTTCTCTCACAGTAAATGAGAAGCAACTCTTCTGCTGGTACGTAACGAGACGTCTATCTCGTCTGGTATCAGCAGAAGTCTATGATCCTTTCTACTACAGGCACCAGATCTGAAATTGTGGGCATTGATCTAAGTCGATTACATTGATCCCAGTGCTATATTGGTACTTATTTTATTGAACCCCGAAATTTGGAAATGCAAAGTCGACTGCCGCGGAATATATTATATATATATATATATATATATATATATGACCACTTGTGTAACGTTGGCGATTTTTTCCTCCGTCTTCCCTTCTTTGGATCTTTCCTTTTCCTATGTTTTGACGAAGAGCTCCGCTCGAAACGTTAAACCCTCCTTCTTTCCTACTTTCCGACCAATAACACTATATTTGTTCGAGTCCTCGCGTTGTTGTGTTTTCGTGTTTCGATTTACTAACTATTATATATATATATAATATATATATATATATATATATATATATATATATATATATATATAAGAGTAATGGGTCATTTGAGACCCAAAGGGTCAGGTAATGCTGAATAAGTGCTATAGACAGACCATAGTTAAGTTCCAGATTCAGTTATATTGCGAAAACAGGGTAAACGTTGGTTCTATGTCCGCGTGTGTATATAAGAATTTGTGTGTAATATGATAAAAAAACAAGGCTTTATAGATATTTGAGCATATGCTCTAGATCTATACACCCTGGGTTTTATTATTTTATTACGCAATAATTCTTATATCATACATACATACATTATACAACACACACACACACACAACACACACAATATATATATATATATATATATACAACAATTTCTGTTATTAAATCCACTCGAA
>NC_043019.1:6403100-6404986 GCF_006345805.1 Octopus sinensis | reverse complement strand
CAAATTAGAGAAGTACTCAAAGATGTCAACTTCTAGACAACACTGGAGGAAATGGAACTGCTTTCCTAGAATACTTTCAATTGGATCTGTGAGAATTTCTTGGGCAACAAGAAGGCAATGGGCTACTTCTTGGACTCCCATCTGGATTTTTTCGCAGGTAACCTTGGAGCCATGTCTGATGAACATGGTGAAGGATTTCACCAGGACATTAGTGCTATGGAGAAACGGTACCAAGGCTCCTGGAATGACAGTACGGTAGCTGACTACTGTTGGACACTTTACCGTGATCAACCAGATCAGGAACATCGCCGGAAATCCAAATCACAATGTTTCTAACTCTGTTGTTCTAACTTTGTTTTGTCTGACCAATATTTTGTGTATTCACTCTTTGTAGAATGATAGTGATGATTTTTAACTCAATAAACTCATTTACTAAAAACAGTATTTCCTTATTTCGTTTTTGGATTTGGTTTGCAAGATTCTTTATGTGCGTTCGTGTGTTGAAGCATATTCTGTTGTGTCTGGGGAGAGTCAAAACTATTGAAAAGGTTGCAAGACGCAACGAAAATTTTAGGAAAATAAAAATAAGGAAAAAAAAGTGGAAATTTTAGCGGTGAGTGTGTTATATAATAAAGGAACAAAAAGAAAATGACTCTCCCCAGACACAACAGAATATTTCCTTATTTATTACGTTAATGATTTCATATATACAAATATGTAAATATTTGCATGTATCTACTGGAAAACTGATACGTGCTGCATACAAATGAAGTAAAATTTCGAAATCAGCATAAAAAATTAGTCTAAAAAAGTTGGTTTGCATTCCTAATACATTTAATTTTGTTGATCATTGTAATCTTTGAAACTCGTCTAATTCATCGCATTTCTTGCTTGCCACTTATGGGTGAAGCTGCTAGTTTACTAAGAAGTTTAGCTGACATCTGAAATTATCTGCCCATCCAGATGCACAGTCTTTCATACATCCGCACACATACACTTGCGCATATCCGGCAATACACATACATTCATGTATGTATGTATGTATGTATGTATGTATGTATGTATGTATGTATCTATCTATCTGTATGTCTGTCTGTCTATCTAGGTTTGTGTCCGCATATACATCTGTTTGTCTGTCTATGTACGTATGTATGTATCTATGTATGTATCTTTCTCTTTCACGGACGCACAGACACAGACATATGTACACACACACACACACACACATACACACACACACACACACACACACACACACAAAGACACACACGAACGGAGGTGAAAGGTTCAAATGAACATTGTTAGGCCACTAAAGAGCTCAAGGCAAGAAGTCTGAGAGTCAAGACGTACAAACAATAACAACCGTGAGTTGATTAACTCTATCTATCTATACGGATAATTAGATATGATTATCAACTTATTAGTAAATAATTATCAGCCACTAACTTACCCTTTTCTTCTCTGAATTAATACGGAATATATATGTTATATATCTGTGTGTGTATATATATGTACATGTATGTTATATATATGTATATGTATGTATAATATATATATAATATAATATATAATATATAATATATATATATATATATTATATATTATATATTATGTATGTATGTTATATATCTGTATATATATATATGTATGTATATGTATGTATATATATATATATGTATGTATATATATGTAATATATATATATATATATATATATATATAGAGAGGAGAGAGAGAGAGCAATAAGAAAATGGAGGAGATCAATAGGTGGTTCATCAACTTTTAGATATTATATTCTCTCTTTTCTAGCACCGCCTTTAGTCGAGCAAATCGACCCCGGGACTTATTCTTGTAAGCCCAGTACTTATTCTATCGTTGTCTTTTGCC
>NC_043019.1:6353100-6398100 GCF_006345805.1 Octopus sinensis | reverse complement strand
CAAAAATTTAACCGGGCTGCATATTGCTCTAAGGATGCATAAAAAACAAGAATTAAAATAACTGCAATGCATAAAAATCAATGCGTGGTGTCTTGGGATATATTGTAGTTCGTATAGAGAATGTGTGGAGGCACATGGTCTAGTGGTTAGAGCAGCGGACTCGCGGTCGAGGGATCGCGGGTTCGAATCTCAGACCGGGCGATGTGTGTGTTTATGAGCGCAACACCTAAGCTCAACGCGGCTCCGGCAGAAGGTAATGGCGAAACTTCTGCTGACTCTTTCGCCACAACTTTCTCTCACTCTTTCCTCCTGCATCTTGCAGCTCACCTGTAACGTATCGGCATCCCGCCCAGGTGGGGAACCTATACGCCAAGGAAACCGAGGAAACCGCTCCTTATGAGCCAGGCATCGCTTGAGAAGGAATAAACATAGAGATTGTCGCAAAATATTTAGTAAAGTTGTAAAACCTATACGGTCAATATAGAACTTCGAAAGGCGGCGAGCTGGCAGAAACGTTAGCACGCCGCGCGATATGGTTAGCGGTATTTCGTCTGTCTTTACGTTCTGAGTTCAAATTCCGCCGTGGTCGACTTTACCTTACATCCTTTCGGGATCGATTAAATAAGTACTAGTTACGCACTGGGATCGATATAATCGACTTAATCCGTTTGTCTGTCCTTGTTTTTCCTCTCTGTGTTTAGCCCCTTGTGGGTAGTAAAGAAATAGGTATTGTCTGCCGTTACGTTCTGAGTTCAAATTACGTTATGGTCGACTTTCCTCATTTCATCTTTTCGAGGTCGATTAAATTAAGTACCAGTTGCGTACTGGGGTAGATCTAATCGACTGGGCTCCTCCCCCAAAATTTTGGGCCTTGTGCCTAGAATAGAAAAGAATATAGAACTTCGATAGCTTTGTCAAAATACCATTTTCCCCACTTAAAACCCCCTGTATCTGTTATATAGCTATTGTTATTGGTGTTTGGCATACTTCTAACGAACGTGTTTCTTCATTCAATATGCATAAAGACACATGCATACTGAATGAAGATACACGTTTGTTATAAGTATGCTAAACACCAATAACAATAGCTATATAACAGATACAGGGGATTTTAAGTGGGGAAAATGGCGTTTTGACAGTGTTATTTGACACATTCATACACAGGCGTGCATGAACGTGCACACACACTACATATATATACATACACACACACACTCTCTCACACACGAATGCGCGCGCTGCACACACATATATATAATTATATGCACATAGACACACAGAGAAAGATGTTTTTGATAAAGATTAAATCCAACGATAATGACTCCTTCGGAAGAAAGTATAGCGTTTCGATTATCTTCGTTTTATTCTCAAAGAATATTCATATCACCATTCAAACGCTGCCTGACACCACGGGGCGTTTTAAGATAAGGAGAGAAACAAAAATAAATATATAAACAGAATAAAAAGGCAAACACAAAACTACAATAAAAATGTGAGAACGAGAGAAAGCAATGGACGACAACAAAAATGGAACATGCGAAGCAAAATCTGATAAAAAGTAGCTTAAAAACGAATTTCAAAAATTAATTTTCTTTTTATTCATTCTCTGCGTATTTATTGAATTTTCATTGAGTTAATAAATTTTGTCGCGAACTCTTTGCGAAGGTGTAAAAGTCGTTGATTATATTAATAATTTCTGACATAGACACAAACCCAATACTTATAAGCGAAGAGCTGACATCGATTAAATCGACACATATTTATAGTGCAGAGATAAAATGGCTGACTGAATAAGATAATTAATCGTCAAACGCTCACTGCTTTTGTTCAAATTCAATGGAGGAAATTGTTTCCTTTTCCCGTGGAGTAAAATGCCACATGTTTTAGTTCATTGAGGTGTCAGCTAGAGATAACACAGATTTTACTTTCAAAGAATATGTTCATATTGGTGATCACAGTTAAGGCAGTGAGCTGGCAGAACCGTTAGCACGCCGCGCAAAATGCATAGCCGTATTTCGTCTGCCGTTACGTTCTGAGTTCAAATTCCACCGAGGTCGACTTTGCCTTTCATCATTTCGGGGTCGATAAATTAAGTACCAGTTACACACTGGGGTCGATGTAATCGACTTAATCCCTTTGTCTGTCCTTGTTTGTCCCCTCTGTGGGCAATAAAGAAATAAGTGAGCTGGCAGAACCGTTAGCACGCCGCGCAAAATGCTTGGCGTTCTGAGTTCAAATACCACCGAAGTCAGCTTTGCTTTTTATTCATTCGAGATCGATAAAACAAATACTGGTTGAGCACTGGGATCTTTTCGGTTTGAACGGCAGTTTTTTCTAGCGGTGTCAAATGAAATTGTCAACATAATTATGACCCTAGTATCGATCTATTGCATTTCAATCTGTTTTAGGGTTAGGGTTAGAGTTAGGGGTGGGGGAAGGGTATCATTTTTTATTCAGAAATGTAAAAAAACCCAATCTATTTCTTAAACGAGGGACATATTCATACGGCACATAATGTTTTTTTACCTCAATAGACATTATTGATTGGTTGAAATTGCAGAAATTGAAGAAAAAAACAACAACAAATATCTTACAAAATATAGAATTTTCTCAATAAAGCCAAGAGAAAAAGATGTTTTATAAACACATTCTACCAGTATACGAAGTTTAAAATTTTTTAGTTACCTAGAAATTATGTTAAAAACTGCCGTTCAAACCGAAATATCCGAGCACTGGGGTCGATGACACCAACTGGCCTTCTTCTCCAAAATTTCAGGCTTTGTTCCTATATTAGAAAGGATATTGCTGTATAGGTATTAGTTGATCTAATGCAGTGTTTCTTAATCTTTAATTTTGTAGCCCCACCCCCCACACTTTTTTGAGTAGTTATTATGCCTAATGCTTGCCTAAATCGCAGGTGAGGTATCAAGACTAAACAAGTTTAACGTGGATGGTAATTTTTAAATTTTATTCTAAAAATGGATTGTGTAAGCTTTTAACAGAGAAAAGATGAAAAAATTAATAAAGACAAAAGTCGTAAATTTACTTTATACATTATAAGTTAATGGCTTCCCTGTGTCTGATGAGATCTCATTTTATTCTAGGCGCAGGTGTAATTGTGTGGTAAGAAGTTTGCTTTCCAACCACATGGTTCCTGTTTCAGTCCCACTGCATGCTACCTTGGTCAAATGTCTTCTACTATGGGTTCGGATCGACCAAAGCCTTGTGAATAGATTTGGTAGATAGAAACTGAAAGAAGCCCGTCAGCCGGCCGCCAACACTTTTTTCTGCAAAATATGGGTAGTTTATTCTGTTCAGGCTATATTATTAGCATTATCCTGCGTTTGAGAATTTAAAAAATCACTTCTTTAACTTTCTAAGACATCTCAACTCTTCTAAAGCAAACTTCGTTTGTTTGTTTCCGTTCATCGTAATTTGAATTTGCCACTAATATGGCTAACCCTTAAGGGTGGATGCTACTGTAGCTTGTAGCCCCAGGAGGACACCTCATCCAGCTGGCTATTGACACACTTTCTGTGCCCTATCAGTATTTGCAAAGGGAAACCATCCTTCCCATCTGACGTGATACATACAGATTCCAGTTTCTGGGTATTCATCCGTCATCAACGTGTGACAATCACTGATTGCCGATGAAAAGTAGGTTCCCCTTGCAAATATATATCCTTTTTCCAGTGACGAAATGTCTTAAGTGGAAAATATACTTCACGATGTCGTGCAGCTACTGTTTATACCTCGCTCAGAGATTTATTATCGCTTGTTTACACTTTTTCGATATCAGTGACTTTTCGTCACTGGAAAAAGGATATATATTTGGAAAGGGAACTCACTTTTCATCGGCAATCAGTGATTGTCACACGCTGATGACGGGCCAATACCCAGAAACTCGAGTCTGTGTGTATCATGTCAGATTGAAGATGGGAAGGATGGCTTCCCTTTGCAAATACTGATAGGACACAGAAAGTGTGTCAATAGCCAGCTGGATGAGGGTTAGCAACATTTAAGTGGCAACTATATTTCATGATATATATATATATATATATATATATATATATACACACATTATTTTTCTTAGAATATCTTGTGAATATCCGATCGCTGCTTTTTGTCAACAGAGAATATTTCCTCCCTTTCAGCGATGTTTTCTTGTATTCCTTTACTTGCTTTCAGCCATTAGACTGTGGCCATGCTGGGGACCGCCTTGTAGAATTTTTAGTCCAACAAATGGGCCCCAGTACTTATTTTTTTAAAGCGTGCTATTTATTTTATCAGTCCCTTTTGCCGAACCGCAATATTACATGTAAGTAACGAACCATCCATCGCTGATTGTTAAGCAGTGGTGGTGGTGGGGGGACAAACACAGACTCAAAGACATACACACACACACAAATAGACATAAACACATATATACATACAATCATATCCATATATGCGCTTCTTTCACTTTCTGTTAACTAAATCCACTCACAAGGCTCTGGTGAGGCCACAGTAGAAAACGCTTACCCAAGGTTGATAACACACGTGATTCGATAGCGTAAAGGGAAGTATGAGACACTGTAGTGTTTCGACCTTTGGCTGAGGAGACACAGAATAAGGTCGAAACAATGCATAGTCTCAAGGTCCCATTACACCAGTGAATCGCATGCGTTATGAACGCATATCGTCGAAAAGGGATGAAATGTTTACTAAACCCACTCACAAGGCTTTGGTGGACCTGAGGCGACAGTAGAAAACACTTACCCAAGGTTGATAACACACGTGATTCGATGGCGTAAAGGGAAGTATGAGACACTGTAATGTTTCGACATTTGACTGAGGAGACACACAATAAGGTCGAAACAATGCATTGTCTCAGAGTCCCATTACACCAGTGAATCGCATGCGTTATGAACGCACATCGTCGAAAAAGGATGGAATGTTTTCCAAAGACGAAAAATAACAGTAATCAAATATTCCCATTCGCATCTGTCAGAACGTATTGAGAGAGAATAAATATGTTATGGCTTGGATTCGCGCTGTTCTGCGTAACCTTATGAATAATTATAATTTTACGTTTTTTCAAATTTCATGGATTTATACGAAATCATGAACTGAATACTAATTTTGAAACTAAAAATATTTATTAAACTTCGCAAGAAAATTACATAAAACATTTCCTATTTGTATATTTATAAAAAAACAAAATGCCATCAATACTTTTTATAATTTTATGATATCAATAGCAATAATGCTGTATAACTCTGTAATATCATTCTCAAGGATAGTATATCATAATTTCACGTGACTGTATGGCTTGGTGGTAAGAAGTCTGTTTCCCGACCACATGGTTCTGGGTTCAGTGTCACTGCGTGGCACCTTTGGTAAGTGTCTTCTACTATAGCCTCGCAGCGACAAAAGCTTTATGTATTGATTTAGTAGACAAAAACTGAAAGAGGCCCACCGTATACATACATACATGCACACATACATACATACATACATACATACATACATACATACATACATACATACATACATGCATGCATACATACATACATACATACATGCATGCATGCATGCATGCATGCATGCATGCACATACATACATACATGCATACATACATACATAAATACATACATACATAGATACATATGTACATACGTATACACACTCAGATACACATACACATACACATATTTGAGGTGTTGAAAGAAATATAAGATCTCTTGTCTTATCCGACGGTGGAATCAATCTACAAGCAATATTTTGGACCACCGAGCCCTCAGAAACAGCTATCGGATTTGTAATTCTTTTCTTCAACCCCTTTAATTCTCGATATCATTTCTATTCTGTATCAGTCGAACCTTTTTGTATGTATACATATATACATTTTTTTGTATTTCATATATTTAATATATATTTCTTTATTACCCACAAGGGGCTAAACATAGAGGGGACAAACAAGGACAGACAAAGAGATTAAGTCGTTTACATCGACCCCAGTGCGAAACTGGTACTTTATTTATCGACCCCGAAAGAATGGAAGGCAAAGTCGACCTCGGCGGAATTTGAATTCAGAACGTAACGACAGACGAAATGCCTATTTCTTTATTACCCACAAGGGGCTAAACATAGAGTGGACAAACAAGGACAGATATAGGTATTAAGTCGATTATATCGACCCCAGTGCGCAACTGGTACTTAATTTATCGACCCCGAAAGGATGAAAGGCAAAGTCGATCTCGGCGGAATTTGAACTCAGAACATAACGGCAGACGAAATACCGCTAAGCATTTCGCCCGGCGCGCTAACGTTTCTGCCAGCTCACCGCCATATTTCATATATTTAATATACTTTATGTATTGATCTGTGTAACTTGCTTATCTCTACCTTCACTCCTCTGCCCACTCTAGTTTAAATCTCTTGAGCACTACTGAGTGTATTCTATACGGAGAATGTCTGATTCTCATCCATGGACCATATGTATATATATTTGTGTGTATGTCTGTCTCCCTGTCTGTGATTGTCTCTCATCACCGCTTGATAACTAGTGTTGGTGTGGTTACGTCGCCGTAACATAGTGGTTCGGCGAAAGAGACCGATAAAATAAGTGCCTCAATTAGGGTCGATCTGCCCGATTAAAATTATTGAAGACGGTGCCCCAGCATGGCTGCAGTCTAATGACTGAATCAACTTTAACCCCTTTTGGGTTGAGGAGGTTTCATTTTCTATAAATGGTTTTGGGAAGACGGTGATGGTATCAAGAACTTTAGAATAAGTTCTAACCACTGTCCTCTCGGTCCAACCAAAGCCTTGTGAGTGGATTTGGTAGACGGAAACTGAAAGAAGCCCGTCGTATATATATATATTATATATATATATATATATATATATATATATATATATATGTATATATATATGTATATATATATATATTAATATATATATATATATATGTATGTATGTGTGTGTGTGTTTGTGTGGTCTGTGTTTGTCCCGCCCAACATCGCTTGACAACCGATGCTGATGTGTTTACGTCCCCCGTAACATAGCGCTTCGGCAAAAGAAAACCGATAGAATAAGTACAAAGTTACAAAGAATAAATCCTGGGGTCGGTTTGCTCGACTAAAGGCGGTGCTCCAGCATGGCCGCAGTCAAATGACTGAAACAAGTAAAAGAGTAAAAGAGAGAGAGAGTAAGAGTAACGAAACAGTTTACTTTCCTTGGTTTTGGCAAAAGGGTAGGAAAATGACCGTGGTGAGGAATTTCACTAGAATCAAATTATCTTTATCGCATTCAACATAGCTAAAAGGAATTTTTTGTGATATATATACATACATATATATATATATATATACATATATATATATATATATATATATATATATATTTATATCATGTAAAAGTATAACAATTTCGGTCATCATGACAATAAAAGATGTGGATTTACGATTTAGAGTTTGATGATCAAGAGTATCGGCTACCAGGCTGGATTGCGTGCGTGGCACATCCACCGAACATGCTAGTGGTGTATGTATGTATGTATGTATGTATGTATGTATGTATGTATGTATGATGTATGTATGTATGTGGATGTATGTATGATGTATGTATGTATGTATGTATGTATGTATGTAGTGTATGTAGTATGTATGTATGTATGCATGCATGTATGTATGTATGTATGTGTATGTATGTATGTATGTATGTATGTATGTATGTATGTATGTATGTATGTATGTATGTGTATGTATGTATGTATGTATGTATGATGTATGTATGTATGTATGTATGTATGATGTATGTATGTATGTATGTATGTATGTATGATGTATGTATGTATGTATATATGTGTACGAGGGACGTTCAATAAGTAATGCTTCTGACCCACTTGCAGTTATTTGATCTAGCTGAAATTTTGCATGTGCAATTATTGATATCTCTATAGATTAAGTGGCAAATTACAGCTCTGGACTAATTGCGGTTTCCGATTTACATGTGTTTGAACTGAGTCAAGTATCAAATGGAGCCTGTTGAGTGTCAAGCAGTGATCCGGTTTTTGTATTTGAAAGGACGCACACCACGGAAGACTTTTGATGAAATGAAAGTAACTTATGGTGATGATGCCCCATCATATGACTTTGTAAAACGCTGGCATCGTGAATTCAAACATGGTCGGAACTCTGTGGAAACAGCTCCCAGATCTGGTCGCCCCCTTTCTGCCATTGATGAGGCATCTGTCCGTCAAGTTGAGGCTGCCATTTTGGAAGATCGACGCATAACTATTCGCCAAATAGCCCATGAGGTCAAGATTAGTACCGGGTCTGTGGAAACTATCATTCATGACCATTTGGATATGCAAAAGGTGTCTGCAAGATGGATTCCCAGGTTGCTCATACCTTTCCAGAAGCAAGAACGCGTCGAGTGCTCGAGGATGAATTTGGAGATGTGCCAAGAAGATGAGTCAAAATTTTTCAAAACTCTGATTACACAGGTCCATCACGATGATCCAGAGACCAAAGCCCAGTCAATGCATTGGAAGCACCGTGACTCACCCCCTCCAAAGAAGGCAAGGGTGCAGCCCTCCGCTGGCAAGGTCATGCTCACAGTCTTCTGGGACCAGGACGGAGTAGTGATGACAGATTTCCTGGCAAAGGGTACCACAATTGCAGGAGCCTATTATGCTTCACTTTTGAGGAAATTAGAGAAGTTATCAAAATCAAGAGGCGGGGCAAGATCAGCAAAGGCATCCTCCTCCTGCAGGACAACGCTCCGGTCCACAACTCGCTTGTCGCCAGATCAGAAGCACAGGCGTATGGCTATGAACTCCTCCCGCATCCCCTAACTTTCCTGACCTTGCACCCTCTGATTTTCACCTCTTCCCAGTCATGAAGTTGTTTTTGAAGGAAAGCGTTTCCCAGATGATGCAGCCTTGATTTCTGAAGTCACGTCAGGTTGGAGGACCAAGCTGGGTCTTCTACAAAAACGGTCTCCAGAGCTGCATCAAGCAATGGGGAGAAATGCGTAAGCTCTGTGTTTCTATGTAGAAAAAGACTAATAACCTGTGCCAGGTTTTCGTTGCTCTACTGCTATAGGAAGTGGTTTCAGGGCATTACTTATTGAACGCCCCTCGTATGTATCATGTATGTATGTATGGATGGATGTATGGATGTATGTATGTATGTATGTATGGATGTATGTATGTGTATGTATGCATGTATGTATGTATGTATGGATGGATGTATGTATGTATGTATGTATGTATGTATGTATGTATGAATGGATGGATGTATGGATGTATGTTTGTTTGTATCTATCTATCTATCTATCTATCTATCTATCTATCTATCTATCTATCTATCTATCTATCTATCTATCTATCTATCTATCTATCTATCTCTCTCTCTCTATATATATATACACATATATGCATATGTATATGCAGGTGTGTATGTATCAGTGTAGGATGCAAGAAGTGAAGGAAAACATACTTAGAAAAATTTGGTTCAACTGATTCCATTTACATCCAGCCCACCTCGACATTTTCTAACCCTTCCTGGAGGAAGATAATACAAGGTACCAGCCAAAGTACCGTAGTCGATGCAAGGGACTAAAAGCTTTCAAGGCCGTCGCCCCACAATCGCCGTAGTCCGACAATTAGAAGCAGTAAGTCCTGGGGTCGACTTGTTCGACTAAAGGCGGTGCTCCAGCATGGCCACAGTGAAATGACTGAAACAAGTAAAAGAGTAAAAGAGTATATATATCGTCAGTAAATCATAAATCCGAAAAAGATGCACACTCTGAGTTGCTATTAACTTAGAGTGTACTCTATAGCAGTAGATATATATATATATAAAAGATAAAGAATATATATATTTATGTAATATATATTATATATATATATTTATATATGTATATAATATATATATAATTTATGTAATATATATATATATAATATATATATATATATATATATATATATATAATATATATATATATATATGTGTATATATTTATATACCTACACACATGCATGTGTGGCTGTGTGGTAAGTAGCTTGCTTACCAACCACATGGTTCCGGGTTCAGTCCACTGCGTGGCACCTTGGGCAAGTGTCTTCTAATATAGCCTCGGGCCGACCAAAGCCTTGTGAGTGGATTTGGTAGACGGAAACTGAAAGAAGCCCGTCGTATATATGTATGTATATATGTGTATATATATGTATATGTATATAGAAGGCTTTTTTCATTTACGCCAGCCAAGATAAGTTAAAATTGTCTAAAGTCGTAAGACGCTCCTGTCCTTGTACTGTCCACCATTCGTGTTTTTATTTCTGTTTTTTATATATATTTTGTTTCTTGTATTTATATTCGTGTGGCATCCTGTCTTGTTCCGTATACATCGACCCTCTTTCCAAGAAATCCAATGCCTGTGGCTTGGATGTTCCTTGGGGCTGGCCGGGTCGGAGTAATATCGAGATTAAACAGCCGAAATTACTAAGATGATCCGGTTCCCGACTGAAGATTAGAGGCTTCGAGTGACCCGTCGTTTTTTGTGTCGTCTCCTTGTGTGTTTTTGCGTTCTTGTCCCACTTTGTAATTTATATTTTATAATTTTATTTCTATATATATATATATATTATATATATATATATATGTGTGTGTGTGTGTGTTGTGTGTGTGTGTGTTGTGTGTGTGTGTCTGTGTGGTGTGTCTGTGTTTGTCACCGGCCAACATCGCTTGGACAACCGATGCTGGTGTGTTTATGTCCCTGTAACCTAGTAGTTCGGCAAAATAAGACCGATAGAATAAGTACCAGGCTTACAAAGAATTGTCCTGGGGTCGATTTGGTCGACTGAAGGCGTGCTCCAGCATGGCCGCAGTCAAATGACTGAAAGAAGTAAAAGAATAAAGAGTAAAGATAATAATATATTATATATATATATATATAATATATATATATATATATATATATATATGTATATAAAAGATAAAGAATTTGCGATGCTTTTACTATTTTATTTGCGTGTTGTCCAAGATTCTAAACTGCAGAGTAGAACCCCTTCTAGTTTCATTGATATGAGCTGTGAGTAAATGTCTCTTGACATAAGCAAGATTTTCGTTTCATCATTAGATGTTGCTTTTGAGGCTCTCCATACAATGCGTGTAGGGCGAGCACCTTTCACTGTAAGTCCGCCTGGTTGGAGCTGACCTGGAACTAAACAACAGCGACATCCACAACAACAACAACAAAGAAAAAAAGAAAAGAAAAAAACCGTGTGAACGAGGAGAAAATTATTTGTAAAGAGAAAAGCGAAAAGATACAATAAATATATTGCAAGAATGGGAAAACAGTATGTAAGAGCGAATAATGCTATGAAATAAAAAGCCATTCGGAATCGTATATTTGTAGCAGCCATTGCAAAATGTATAAAACAAATGGAAAAACATATTCAATTAGCTGACCAAAAGATGATGGTCTATTTCCTGGTTAAACACCACTTGGCTTTTTTTATGCTTTCAAATTGGCATTAGATATCGCAGCAGGGTCTCAGTCGATGCTGTTGTTAAAATGTTCGGTGCATTATACTAAGTGCTTTCAACGTTTGTATATCCGATTGATATCTCCAACAATGATTCTCCTCACGTTGTTTCTACCAGTAACTCTATCACACATCGAGTATATATATATATATATATATATATATATAAACAATGATATATATATATATACATAAACAAAGATATATATACAACACACAACCCGTATCGAGAAGATATAATATATATATATATACACACACACATATAATATATATATATATATATATATATATATATACTTAGATAAACTTAGATGTGTTCGACCAAAGATTGGTCCGGCCATGTCTAACTTAATAGCACCACCTAATATATATATATATATATATATATATATATAACTATAATATATATATATATATATAAATATATATATATACATATATTAATATATATATATACATACATTAAATATATATGTATACTAAGATATATATATATCGTATATATAGATATATATATATATATATATACTATACATACATATATATATAATATATCTTTATATATATATATATATATATATATATAAATATATCTTTATATATATATATACATAAACAAAGATATATATATATATAGATATAAAGATATATATACATATATATATACATAAAAAAGATATATATATATATATATAAATGGTCCGTTCCATGCTGTTTTTACGTTTTCGTTTCTCGTTGAGTTCTACGTCTATTTGTGGTGTCCTGTACACACGTATATATATTTATATATGCATGTATATATACATGTAGATGTAGGTACGTACATATATGTTTGTTTGTATGCATATATTTTATTTATTACACTATATGTATATATATATATATACATAAATAAAGATATATAAAGATATATAAGATATATAAATATATATAAAATGTAACTATGTATATATATATATATGTACATACGTTTACACACACATATGTATATATGTATGTATGCATATATGCTCCTTTATATGTATACATACATACACATGTTATGTACGGTTCCGTTAATTGTTGGGGTCATATGTACACACACACACACACATACACGTTCACTCACACACACACAGACACATGCACACAAATGTTTTGTCGTCAATGCTACACTTTCCTGTTCCTGTATCATCTGTTTCAAAACATAACTGTAATATATAATTACAAATTATGCAGTTTTAATCCCGAGCAACGCGAGAATCTCTGCTAGTGTATATGTATGCATATATATATATATATAATATATATATATATATATATATATATATTATATATATATATATATATATATATATATTATATATATATATATATTTATATATATATGTATATATATATATATATATATATATATCTATATATATATGTATACATATATATTTATATTGTATGTATATATATATATATATATATTATTAGGTGGTGCTATTAAGTTAGACATGGCCTGGACCAATCTTTGGTCGAAACACATCTAAGTTATCTAAGTTTATATATAGATATATTATATATATATATATATATATATATATATATATATATATATATATATATATGTATATATATATATTATATCTTCTCGATACGGGTTGTGTGTTGTATATGTATGTATGTATATTTTATATATAGATAAAACTTACTTGGAAAAGGATGCGTGGCGTTCGATCATATAATATAATATAAATAATATATAAATATATGCATATATAAATACATATCTGTACATACCTACATATATATGTATATATACATGCATATATGGGTACAGGACATCAAAAAAAAAAAACGTTGAACACAATGAGAAACGAAAACATAAAAAAACAAAAACATAGAAACGAACTTTTTTTCGAAAAACGTAAGAAACAAACAGAGAAACGAGACAGACAACATAAAGAATATTCCCCTTCTTCTGTTGTCCCTGTTTCATCTACTCCACGATGGACAACTGAAGAAGGGGAATATTCCTTGTGATGTATGTCTTGTTTCTCTGTTTTTTCGATGTTTGAAAAAGTCCGTTTCCATGTTTTTGTTTTTGTCTTCGTTTTTCATTGTGCTCAACGGTTTTTTGATGTCCTGTACGCATATATGCATGTATATATAAATATCCATGTAGGTATGTACTTATACGTATGTATATATGCATATATCTATATAAAACGATGAATAGCTAACGCGAAAACCAATTGGTTCGTTTCAGTCTCTTACCTTATTATTATTATTATTATTAACTTCTTATAATCATCAATAATAATGACCTTTTTGACTAGTAATACTCTAAACGTATATATTTGTCACTACCTGTCATAAATAGCCATTTTATATCTACAATATGCATTTTCGGTGATTTTTCATATTTTACCCTTATTTATATATATATATATATATATTATATATCGTTCTGCAGGGTGTCCAACAATCACTCTCCTCACCAAGCAAGCAAGCTTGGTGGGGTTGCTAGTTTAGTCTCCGACAATCCGATGATGCAACAAGTTGTATTGGTTGCACACACACACACATATATATGCATTTATATGCATACACATGTATATGTCACTTTAAGTGCATATATATTTATATATATATATATATATATATCTATATATATATATATATGTATATATATATATATATATATATATATATATATATATATATATATATGTATATATATATATATATAATATAATATATATATATATATATATATATATGTATATATATATATATATATATATATATATATATATATATATATATATATATATATATATATATTATATATATATATATATTATATATATACACACCCATGGGTGCACTTAAGCGGTTTCCCTCCGGGGGACAAGTCCGGGCGGAAAGTTGCCTCACCGCGAACGCGCAACCTAGAGCTGTTTTTATGGACGATTAGCAGTTTCCACGCCACCAGTGTTATAACAAGGGAAAGACAAAGGTCGTACAGCTTATATACTAGTTATATATTATATAATATATTATATATATATATATATATATATATATATATATATATGCCCTGTCGTCAAAGTTAATATTTTGTACCTGTAGCAGGATATCTTCCCCCACCACTTTTAGCGAAATAAAAAGCTCTCGGTAGTCTTCTGTTTGTTCGAGAACGCTTTTATTGCTGTTAAATTTTAACGACAAAATCTTATACGGGCCCCTGTTGAGAACCACTGATCTAAATGAACAAGACTTTCGTATAATTAAACGCAAATAAATAAATAAATAAAAGATCATTGATGTCGACGACACTGTAATGGTGGACAGCAGTAATAGCCAACCTGCTCCTCCCACACCGGCCCATCACCAAACATCGATCAACAACAACACTGTCAGAACCAACCGATAAGTACTGATACAGAATGCAGCCAGCCTGCTATATATATATATATAATATATATATATATATATATATATACATTTACAGATAAATTCCTATATATATATTATATATATATTTACAGATAAATTCCTATATATATATATATATTTACAGATAAATTCCTCTATTTACATAATATGTAGTTTATTTATTTATTTATTTGATATAAGAGTGTATAAAGATTTATACGTGGATTGAAGACCCTTGACAGGACTTCTTACATGCTGAAAAGGGTAGTTAAAAACCAAACCACAAAAAAAAGGAATTCTTAAGACACGCTTCTAATAGACTCTAGAGTGAATAAAATAACAGTCAACCCTATACTTGTGTTTCGCTCGAGCATAGGAAAGCACATTCATCACCCTTTAAAACAACAGAATTTAATTAGTCAAGTTGTGAGCTCAGCCCGTCTGCGAATGTTTACTCCTGTTTTTATTAATGTTCTTGCTGTCACATATATCAAAATATTATAGTCTCATATATGAGTTCTGTTTCAATGGACACTAGTTTCCCATTTATTACTTCGAATTGTAATTTAGAAAGCTCTTATATATATATATATATATATTATATATATATATATATATCTATATATTATATAATATCTATAATATATGATATAATATATATATTATATATATATATGAATAAATAAATGGAGTTTAACGCAGGTGTAAATTAAATATTTTTACTTTCGACACATGTTTCGAAAATTCCACTGATACTATTCAAAAGAATAAATGGTATAAACAATGCAATCTTCTCTTCAGGAAAGTGAAAAAAACGAAACTCGTCAATAAGACATTTTAAACTCCATTTATTTATTCATATATTATTCATAATATTCCACGTAAACATGAAGTTTCTACCTTTATAAACAAGGAGTTACATCTTTACTTATGAGATTTTTGCTACCCTGGTAACTATTTATTTATTTTTTCCGTGTTAATTGTTAACAAGGTAAAAATACACTCATCTCTCTCTCTCTCTCTCTCTCTCTCTCTATATATATATATATATATATATAAACTTAGATAAAACTTAGATATGTTTCGACCAGAGATTGGTCCAGGCCATGTCTAACTTAATAGCACCACCTGATAGGATTATTCGAATCCTGTTTAAGTCAAGTTTTGTTCAAGTAGTGAGTTCTTGTTGGGTGAGTTGTATCCAGTTTTGTTCAAGTAGTGAGTTCTTGTTGGGTGAGTTGTATATCCAATTATGGGTGGCTTATCTGGTATTCTTTGAAGGAATCTATCCAGACTCTGTTGAAGTTGATGGGATCCTTTTCCTCTTTGATCTCCCTCGGGACAATGTTAAATAGGCAGGGCCTGTTGAGGAAAAGAAATTATGCTGCAGTGTACATGTATGTTGTGATCTTGAATTTGGCAGGGGACGTATAGCCCGTGGTCCAAGTCTTGGATGAACCTTGAAGCTAATGTTTAGGTCGTTTGGGCAAAGTTGGCGGTATATTTTCCACATCGTACAAATGATGTACCGCTCACGGCGACGCTGGAGGGAGTAGAGTTTCAAGGCTTTAAGTCGATCCCAATAATCGAGAGCAGCCATGCCTTCAATTTGTTTAGTGAGAGCCCTCTGGGGTGACTCAATTCTGGAGATGTTTTGTCTTGTGTGAGGAGACCACAGTGGGCAGCAATATTCAAGGTGTGGCCGTACAAAGGAGGAAAAAAGTGTATGATGACACCTTGTTCTCTGGACCGGAAAGTTCTTAAGATCCAGGAACTCATCCTACGAGCTATATCGACCTTCTTGTTGATGTGTGCACTCCAACTGAGATCATCATCAACAATTACACCCAGGTCTCTGATATTGTAGAGGCTGCGAGAGGTTCCCCTGAAGGAAGAGAGTATGGTTGTTTTAGTGAGGAATTTCTTCCAAAATGCATCAGCTCAAATTTTCCCTCATTCAGTTGCATTTTGTTTCTGTCTGCCATTGACTCACAGCATATAGATCAGACTGGAGTTGAGTTCGGTCTGCTTCTTCATTGACGATTTGCTGGAGCGTAGTGTCATCAGCGAATATTTTCACTTTGCAGTGATGTACGACACTGGAAGGTCGTTTACGTAAATTATGAAGAGTAGCGGACCCAAAACAGTTCCCTGGGGAACACCGCTGGTGACTTTTGCTGGGTTTGAGTGGACTCCATCAACTACAACATGTTGTGTTCTATTCGCCAGGAAATACTGAATCCAGCGTAGAACTTTTCCACGGATTCCAACATTTGCCAATTTGAGAGTAGGATGTTATGGTCTACCCTGTCGAACGCTTTACTGAAGTCAAGATATATGACGTCAGAGTTCGAACCTGTTCCCAAGGCTTTGAGTACATCTTCAATGTGGTGTAAGAGCTGTGTTAGACAGTCCCTGCCACAGTGAAAGCCATGCTGATTTGAATTAGGAGTTTGTGGGTCTCCAGGAAGTCAGCTATCCTTGATCTTAACACTCTTTCAAACACTTTAATGATGTGGGAGGTGAGTGAGATTGGGTGATAGTTGACTGCGAGGGATCTGTTTCCCTGTTTGAAAACCGGGATGACCGACTGGGATAGAAACTGTTTCGGTATATAACCTGCGTCTAACGAGTTTCTCCAGAGGTTGGTCAGAGGGACTGCAAGTTGATATCTACATTCCTTCAGGAGACTAGCGGGAAATCTATCAGGGCCTACAGCAGAGTAATGTTTGACCTCATTTATTGCTGCTACGATGTCGGTGGCAGTGAAGGTTATGTCTGCGATTTTGTGTTGGGAGTCAACTTCGTTCGTTTCCCTCACATCAATATCAGTGGGAACACTGAAGACAGAGCAGTATTGTTTCTGCAGTATTTCTGCCATTTCTTTAGCATCGTGTTGGGGAATGCCGTTATCATCAATCAATGGCCCAATGGGTGAGACAGTGGTTCTATGCTTATTTGCATAAGAATAGAACACTTTTGGGTTCTGTTTGATGTTTTTGATTACCCATTGTTCTTCCACAGCCCTTTGATTTTCAATGGAGGTTTTCATGTTAGTCTGCAGATGAAGTTTTTCCAGCTCTAGTCTTTTCATTGTTGTTGAATGTGGATGTTGTGTGTGGGAATATTTTAATTGGTTGATTTTTTTGTCGAGTCTTTTGATGCGCCTGATGAGTGTTTTTTTTCTTTTTAGGGAGCCGGTTTCTGTTTGTGTTAGTAGATTTCTTGGGAGCGTGTTTAGAGCATGTATAGGTGACAATGGTTTCAAAGTGCTGCCACGCGGTCTCAATATGAGGGGAATTGAGAGTAAAAGACCAGTCGATGGAAGACAGATCCTTTCTGATTGTTCCCCAGTCCGCTTTGTGGAAGTTTATGTTGTCAAATGGGTGCCATGGAGTGGGATTGGCTGGTTTGGTTTTTATATGTCGGGAATTAAGATTGCAGAGTACCATGTCGTGGTCTGAGAGGAGAGTTTTTTCGACTTAAATGCTGTGAACGTAGCTAGAGTGATTGGTCAATACCAGATCTAAGATCGTTTTATTCTGTCTCGTTGGTTCAAGCACTAGCTGAGTCAGGAAATACTCATCCATCAGATTAAAGAGCAGTTCTGCTGCTGCCCTATCTGATGTAGAGCACTTGCCTAACTTCGGAGTATTTGTGGGCCAGTTCACATGAGGGAGGTTAAAATCACCCATCACTAGTATGTTTCCGAAGTGGTACTTCCGAAGGAAGGACTTGACTTTGCTAAGGTACTCTTCAAAGTACTTTAGAGGTGCCTGGGGAGGCCTGTAAAGACCAACAATGGTTATGTCTTTGGCTTTGTTGTATAGTGATACCGATTCACAGTAGCCATTGGAAAATGTGTCCTTGGCATCAAGTGAAAAGGAGTCATGGATAAAGATGGCTGTCCCTCCCTTATTTCGGTCTGTGCGATCCGCACGAACAATGGTGAAATCTTTTATTTTCACCTCTGCGTCCATATGGGTGTTGTTCAGGTGAGTCTCGGTAAGGATAAAGAAAGGGAAGCAATGTGCCATTTCGGCAAGCCAACTCTCTATATATGGATCTTCCATTTTTGGGCAATAATTGATGGGTTGATGCCACGTACATTTAACAGGAATGTCGAGGTAAGGGAAGTTGGTAATGGGTGAGTGGTCCTTGTGATTTGCATAGATGGTTGGTGATGGCTCGCTGGATCTCCTGGCTATATATATATATATATATATATATATATGTGTGTGTGTGTGTGTGTGTGTGTGTGTGTGTGTGTGTGTGTGTGTGTGTATGTATGTATGTACGTATGTATGTATGTATGTATGTATGTATGTATATATATATATATCTTTGTTTCAAATGCCCTGTCGTTAAAGTTAATATTTTGTACCTGTAGCAGGATATCTTCCCCCACCACTTTTAGCGAAATAAAAAAGCTCTCGGTAGTCTTCTGTTTGTTCGAGAACGCATTCATTTGAATACCTTGATTTGCTAGCAGCCTGGCTGTATTCTGTATCAGTACTTATCGGTTGGTTCTGACAGTGTTGTTGTTGATCGATGTTTTGTGATGGGCCGGTGTGGGAGGAACAGGTTGGCTATTACTGCTGTCCACCATTACAGTGTCGTCGACATCAATGATCTTTTATTTATTTATTCATTTATTTATTTATTTATTTATTTATTTATTTATAAGTTCTGTTGCCGCGCGTTGACTATGACAATTCAGCTATGTGTACTAGTTTGCGTCTAATTATACAAATTTCTTGTTCAGTGGTTCTCAACTGGGGCCCGTATAAGATTTTGTCGTTAAAATTTAACAGCAATGAATTGATTAAAATTCCCCAGGCGTGGCTGATGGTAAGAAGATTCCTTCACAAACACATGGTTCTGGGCTCAGTCCCACCGCGTGGCACCTTGGGCAAGTGTCTTCTACTATAGCCTCAGGCCGACCAAAGCCTTGTGAGTGGATTTGGTAGACGGGAGCTGAAAGAAGTTCGTCGTATATATGGAGTATTTGTCTCACACCATCATTTGACAAGCGGTGCTGGTGTGTTTACGTTCCCGTAACTTAGTGGTTCGGCAAAAGATATTGACAAATAAGTATCAGGTTAAGAAATAAAAGCACTGGGGTCGATACATTTGAGTAAAATAACTTCAAGGCGGTGCCCCAGCATTGCCGCAGCCTAATAACTGAAGTAAGTAAAACGTTATATATATATATATATATATATATATATATATATATATATATATATATATATATCTGTAAATATCATATGTGACAATTATTCGGTAGCCATGATAAAACTCCGAGTTTCGGATGTCGGGCCTGAAACCCACGCCGGCATCTCTTCAGTTATCGGGCCATAAAAAAAATAGAAAAAAAAAGAAAAAGAAAGGAAAAACAAAACGGTATGGCCTGATAACTGAAGAGATGCCGGCGTAGTTTCTTCCCCGACATCCGAAACTCGGAGTTTTATCATTGCTACCGAATAATTGTGACATTATATTTACAGATAAATTCCTGTATTTACATAATATCGAGGTGTCTTTCATTCTTTTGTTGTCTTATCATTTCTATCCATATATATACATATATATATGTGTGTGTGTGTGTTGGGTCGTCCCATAAATACTGCGTTTTTTTATACTTCGTTTATTTTTCAGAATGAAGATAAAGTTCTTTTTAAATCTCAAATATATTCTCCTTCATTTTCTAAAATGCTCTCCCATCTATCTGGTAGACTTGCAAGGCCCGTCTTCCAAAATTCACTCGTCCGTGACGAAAAAATATTTCTCCATTGCTGTTCCGACTTCGTCTACAAAAAATTCATATCTTTTCCGTCCAAATGATTTTGAAAACTGCGGAATAAATGATAATCAGACGGGTCAATGTCCGGCAAATATGGTGAATGGGGCATAGTTTCCCATTCAAACTGCTCCAGCCTTTGGAATGCCATCTACGCTGTATGTGGCCGAGCATTATCCCGAGGGAAGAAAACCCTTCGTCTTCAAACCAAAGATTGTCGTTTTTCTTCTAGCACTGACCTAAACCGCTCATGCTGCTTGCAGTAGATCTCCTTTGCTATCGTTTGGTTTGGGTTTAAAAGTTCAAAGTAGACTAAACCTTTCATATTCCACCAAACAGATAACAACACCTTAGGTGGGTGAAGGTCTTTAGCCTGGGGTGTCGGAGTTTCTCCTTTCCCTGCCCACTGTCTTCGGCGCTTGATGTTTTTACAGAGAACCCATTTCTCGCCACCAGTCATTATTCGGTCCAAAAAAGATTCATTCGTGAGACGTGACAGTAAAAAAGAGCACACATTCACCCTCTGTGCGCGATTAGACTTGGAAATTTTATGAGCAACACATTGACCTCTGACTTTTCCGATGGCACGCAGCTGTCAATGAATGGTTGAATGACGAAATCCAAGCTTCTCTGCTGTTTTCTCAACAGTTATTATGGGATTTTGTTCAACCAGAGTGCGCAGGACGTCCTCGTCGAGCTCTACAGACCTTCCAGTATGTAGCTCGTCTTCTAGGCTGTAGTTTTCGGCTTTGAATTTCTGGAACCACCGTTGACATTAGCTTATGCTTATTGTCCGATTTCCATATACTGCATAAATATTCCTCGCACTTTCCGTTGCGTTGTTGCCTTTATTGAACTCCTAAAGCAAAACATGCCGAATATACACCCATTTGTCACTTCCATTGTAAAATAACAGTTCAAATCGAACTGCACTCGTCAAAACTTGCACTAAGAATAGGGAGAAGGTAAAAATCACTACCAAGTAGCTCATGCAATTATTTATAAGAGTGTGTAAAGATTTATACGTGGAGAGAAGACCCTTGACAGGACTTCTTACATGCTGAAAAGGGTAGTTAAAACCCAAACCACGAAAAAAAGGAATTCTTAAGACACTCTTTTTATAGACTCTAGAGTGAATAAAAAAACAGTCAACCCTATACTCGAGTTTCGCTCGAGTATAGGAAAGCACATTCATCACCCTTTGAAACAACAGAATTTAATTTGTCAAGTTGTGAGCTCAGCCCGTCTGCGAATGTTGGTGGGGTTGCTAGTTTAGTCACCGACAATCCGATCATGCAACAAGTTGTATTGGTTGCACACACACACACACACACACACACACAAACATACACACACACATACATATATATATGCATTTATATATATATATATATTTATGTAATATATATATATATATATATATTTATATACCTACACACATGCATGTGTGGCTGTGTGGTAAGTAGCTTGCTTACCAACCACATGGTTCCGGGTTCAGTCCCACTGCGGGCACCTTCGGCAAGTGTCTTCTAATATAGCCTCGGGCCGACCAAAGCCTTATGAGTGGATTTGGTAGACGGAAACTGAAAGAAGCCCGTCGTATATATGTATGTATATATGTGTATATATATATAAATATGTGTATGACCCAATACATACATACATACATACATACATACATACATATATATAGATGCACATACATGTTTTTACACGTTAATATCGAATAATGAAAATGTTGATATATATATATATAGTGACATGCCAAGGAAAGTTTTTGGTAAAGTTAAGTAACGTCATTGATATCAACAATTACTACGCTTTTGTACTTCCTATCGTCCCCAACAAAGCTTTCATTCTAGCTAAAATCCTAACTAACCTGATCCCCTTAGAAACAGGCGCAATTCTAACTGCCAGAAAAACACTCATCCCCTTCGATGATAAGCTTTGGTGGCTCAAAAATAATAGTAACAATTTCTTCGATATAACCATAGGCTCATCGGACTCGGCCCAGGTCACGGATCTGGTCGGACTATACCTCCTCTTGCAACTCCGTATGTATTTCTCTAACATCAAGGATGGGGTTGTATAGAGACGATGCATTATTGGTTACTACGGGTTTAACTAAATCCGCATTAGAGAAAACTAGAAAAGATTTACATAAATTCTTTGCTAAATTTAATTTATCTACCTGTTTTGAAAACACAAAACAGCTAATTTTCTAGATGTTACTTTAGATTTAAAATCTTCGCTATATCCCCCCCCCCCCATCGTAAACCTAATCAATACCTCAGATACATTTGCATAGACTCTAATCACCATAAATCCAACTTTTCACCTTCATTTTATATATATATCACCGTGATCACCGTGACCGACCAGTCTGGCTATCAAATGTTGTTACACATCGCTGGTCACAATGCGCTTCTCATTGTTTTAGCCTTCAAATGACGCCACCCCGCTGGCTAAGCGAGCAGGCCAACAGAAGAAAGAGTGAGAGAAAGTTGTGGTGAAAGAGGACAGTAGGGATTGCCACTCCCCCCTGCCGGAGCCTCGTGGAGCTTTAGGTGTTTTCGCTCAATAAACACTCACAACGCCCGGCTTGGGAATCGAAACCGCGATCCTACGACCGCGAGTCCGCTGCCCTAACCACTGGGCCTTGCGCCTCCATACACACACACACACACACATATCTTTATATATACATACATATACATACATATACATACACGTATATCTATCTATCTATCTATCTATCTATCTATCTATCTATCTATCTATCTATCTATCTATCTATCTATCTATCTATCTATATAGGCAACAGGTTGCTTGACCGCATGAGTCCAACTTTGATAGAAATAAGCATTCTTGACTGCTATTTCTATTTTTTCGGTATGCGGTCAAGCAACCTGTTGCCTGTCCCTTTTTCTTATATACAATATATATACTGAACTTTACAGAAGTTCCTGCCGGTAATCGGCTATATTTACATACCGAATTCTACCAGTAAATAATTGGGTTTTTTTTAAAAGCCTTTATAGAAATTATTTACTCTTATTATTATATTACTATTTGGATTTTTCACTCCCTTATGACAACCCAATAGTTCCTAATCATATGGAACTATTTTTGTAGTGCGCATGGCAAAATTTTGGAGGGAAGATTTACGAATTCAAACGTCTATGTAGGTTTAGCTTTTGCTCACTTTCTTCAAATATTTTGATGTCGCATGGTCGGAAGGTTTGAGGTACGTAGCATTTGATAAATCTATGATAAATCTTTTTCAATGGAAAGCTGTGCTGAAGAAGGATGTGAAATATATATGCAATGTATATGAAATATATATCAAAAATATATATGAAATATATATTCAATATGTTTATAATCCAGAAACATGATGTTCACAGATAACCACCAGACTTCGTTTTCGTTATCTATTCCTTCTGTTTTGCATATGTGAATTACAGGGTTTGTCGTGCCCGGAGTCCAACTTTGATAGAAATAAGCATTCTTGACTGCTATTTCTATTTTTTCGGTATGCGGTCAAGCAACCTGTTGCCTGTCCCTTTTTCTTATATACAATATATATACTGAACTTTACAGAAGTTCCTGCCGGTAATCGGCTATATTTACATACCGAATTCTACCAGTAAATAATTGGGTTTTTTTTAAAAGCCTTTATAGAAATTATTTACTCTTATTATTATATTATCTATCTATATATGTATATATGGGTTTCTTTTAGTTTCCGTGTACCAAATCCACCCACAGGACTTTGATCGATCCGAGGCTGTAGTAGAAGTTTTCCCAAGGTGTCACGCAATGGGATTGAACCTGAAGCAACGTTGTTGGGAAGCACACGTCTCACACTTAGCCACGCCTTCAGCAAGTATGAAAATAAGTATGTAACACAGTGTGTGAAGATTTATTAAAGCTTTACCAACATAGTATTTCCAAAGCAGAAAAATAATCCTAGATTCTATATATCTTGGATTCGGTCCTATTGTTAGTATTGTTTAGCCTTGGCGTGAAGGGAAAAATGATAGATAACAAGTCTCCAAGTGAAAGAGATAAGAAAAGACTTGTATAGCAATGAATGCGGCTTTCAGAGATGTTGTCCCTCAAGAATGCGCATTCAGTTATGACGGCGGGAACTTTTACACTATCAAGTCAAATGTTACAAAGAAAAAAAAAAGAAACAAAAAGGAAAAAGAAAATCAATCTCAAAAGAAACATATTTTAGAGTTATCTATAAACTTCCATCTTATAGCATTCAAACATAATTAGAATTTCCCCAGGTATGACTACTAGTACACACATACACACACAAGCATATGTACATACATTTATATAATGTATATGTGTAATATAATATGATATAATATAATATAATATAATATAATATAATATAATATATATATATATATTAATTCCAAGAGAGATAAAGGTTGTGAATCCAACCAACCAAGGGATAATATCTACCCAATATACTGCTGGTAGAATACCCAATTATTAATACACAAGTGTTTTTTATTGCATTGCAATTACATTACCGAGTGTACTAAATAGGTGAAGGTAAAGAGATATTTTACCATTAATTTATAGAGCAATAAGAAAATGGAGGGGATCAATAGGTGGTTTCATCAACTTTTAGACATTATATTATGTCAACTTATTTATTTATTTATTTACTAAAAGGATAATTACAAGAACATCCTGTATGTTATATATTTTAATAATTACTGGTATCTTCATATATATTATATGTAAAGCAAAATATGTTATACATGTATGTATATTCTTGTAATTGACATAATATAATGTCTAAAAGTTGATGAACCACCTATTGATCCCCTCCATATTCTCATTGCTCTCTCTCTCCTCCTTTCTCTCTCTATATATATACTTCTATAGGTGCTGGAGGTTTTATAATAGTCAGTCTTTCGAGTCCGAGCGGCGTCCATGCTATCTTCATGAGGAACTGTTAACTCGATTAGATTTACCATTTTCTTTCTTTTACACCATACGGTGATATCCGGTATCTTCGTAAGTGGGATGAGAAAGAATCTTTGGCACCCTGGTAAATCTGCAGCCGCCTCCTAAGCTCCACGCGGTTCCAGCAGAGGGTAATGGCGAATTTCTGCTGACTCTTTCACCACAACTTTCTCTCACTCTTTCCTCCTGCATCTAGAATCTCACCTGCGGCGGTCTGGCGTCCCGTCCTGGTGGGGAATCCATACGCCAATGTCCCCGGGAAACTGGTCCTTATGAGCCAGGCATGGCTCGAGAAGGAACAAACAACAACAGCATGCATATATATATATTGTATATATATATATATATATATATATATATATATATCATATAATTAAGGGCTAAAGAGGGTTATTCTAAAGCCAAATACACTGTTTTATCCACTTATAATCCGCTTGTTACAGGAAAATTGAAACTGAAAACGGGCAACTAACCTTTAGAAAATTAAATTCGTTATCTCTATATTGAATCAATTTCGGACTTAATCATATAAAAAAAGATATATTCCTTCTTCAGTAGAAATTTCGATGTATATATATATAAATATATATATATATATATATATATATATATACAAATATATATATATATATATATTATATATATAATATAATATATAATATATATATATATATAATATTTATATATATATATATATATATATATATATATATATAATATATATATATATATAATAATATATATATATATATATATATATATATATATATATATATATATATATATAATATTTATATATATATATATTGTATATATATTTATGTATGCAGTATGAATGTCACACACACACACACACACACACACACACACATACGGTAATGATCAATAAATAATTGTTACTGTCTACAGAAATAATTGGCATATTGTGTATACATGCATAAATATATTCTCAAATATAACCAGATGAGCACACACACACACATCTATGTATGTATGCATGCATGTGTGTGTGTGTATGCGTGTTTGTGTGTGTATATGAGAGAGAGAGAGTGTGGTGTGTGTGTGTGTGTGTGTAGAATTCTGCTAATCCTATTTTTTCGCTACCACCATTCCAGCAGTTCAAGAAATTAAGATATGAACGAAGATAACCATATTGTGTAAAGAACACGTGGATTTTTGTCTTATGTCTTTCATTTTGTTAACTCTTCTTTCCAGTTTTTCGCAATGCGGTTGGTTGGCTGCATTGATGGCACCTTTGACAGCATTTTATTGGCCATTGTGTTACTTCGTGAGTTTGGCGATTTCTATAAACGACATTGTATAGATAATTGATCGAAGGCTGCCGAAAAGATCGGGGGTTTTTGAATGAAATTGATCCAAGTCGGGAAATTTCATGCAGTCCGGGTTGATCGGAGTAGAGGTGTACTCACTCTGCGAGGCGGCGAGCTGGCAGAAACGTTAGCACGCCAGGCGAAATGCGTAGCCATATTTCGTCTGCCGTTACGTTCTGAGTTCAAATTCCGCCGAGGTCGACTTTGCCTTTCATCCTTTCGGAGTCGATAAATTAAGTACCAGTTACGCAGTGGGGCCGATATAATCGACTTAATCCCTTTGTCTGTCCTTGTTTATTCTCTCTGTGCTTAGCCCCTTGTGGGTAGTAAAGAAATAGGTATTTCGTCTGTCACTATGTTATGAGTTCAAATTCCTCCGAGGTGGACTTTGCCTTTCATCCTTTCGGGGTCGATACATTAAGTATCAGTTACGCACTGGGGTCGACGTAATCGACTTAATCCCTTTGTGTATCCTTGTTTGTCTCCTTTGTGTTTAGCCCCTTGTGGGTAGTAAAGAAATAGGTATTTCGTCTGTCACTATGTTATGGGTTCAAATTCCGCAGAGGTCGACTTTGCTGTTCATTCTTTCGGGGTCGATACATTAAGTACCAGTTACGCACTGGGGTCGATATAATCGACTTAATCCGTCTGTCTGTCCGTGTTTGTCTCCTCTGTGTTTAGCCCCATGTGGGTAGTAAAGAAATAGGTATTTCGTCTGTCACTACGTTCGGAGTTCAAATTCCACCGAGGTCGACTTTGCCTTTCATCATTTCGGGGTCGATAAATTAAGTACCAGTTACGCACTGGGGTCGATATAATCGACTTAATCCGTCTGTCTGTCCGTGTTTGTCTCCTCTGTGTTTAGCCCCATGTGGGTAGTAAAGAAATAGGTATTTCGTCTGTCACTACGTTCGGAGTTCAAATTCCACCGAGGTCGACTTTGCCTTTCATCATTTCGGGGTCGATAAATTAAGTACCAGTTACGCAATGGGGTCGACGTAATCAACTTAATCCGTTTGTCTGTCCTTGTCTCTATGTTTAGCCCCTTGTGGGCAGTAAAGAAATAAAATGTGTACTCGCTCCGACTGTGTGGGACTCGCACCGCTATTTTTTGCGGTAGACGTACCAGCTAGCTTTGGCAATAAGGGAAGATCTATCATTATCAATCTTTTAACCAAAGTGGCGGGCTGGCATAATCGTTAGGTCGCTGGTCTTGCAACAAGCAAAGCAGCTAGTTATAAAATGTCTGTAAGAGATGAACGCAGTGTAACTATACTGGCAAGTAATGTTTGTCGCGCAGTGGAAATGAACCCAAAACTACGTAGCGTCCAAGTGAATATGAATTCTTAACTGCGCCGGTACTTCAAAACAACAACAACAACAGCAACAACAAGAGAAAAACCAGAAACTTTGTTTACGAAGAAGAGCTCTGATTGAAATGTCAGTAGCTTCGTCTCCCCACGACACACGAACTTATCCGAATCTGTGAACTTTATCAAAAGATTTCTGTTGAGATGATGCACCAACTCTGGTTTTTTTAATAGCGGTTACTTCATTCTTAACATTTCTTAACAAAAATTTTTAAAAATCAAAGCAAAAAAAAAAAATAAATGAAATAAAAACCAACCCAAACAAAACAAAAAAAAAACTGTCTTTTATGATCAGGAAGAGAATTACGTCAAATTCATTCTTGTATAATATCCTAGTATATCTGTGTGGTTACAAAGTTCACTTCGCAACCATTTATTGTTTTGGGTTTGATTCCATTGAGCAGAAACTTGGGCGAGTGAGTTAATACCATTGTCTCGGGTGAGCAAATAACTTAAGTGTGAAACTTGAAGTCAGGATCTGTCCGGAATCTTTTAATCATTGATTAAAGGCAAACAAACAAGTATCGTCCAGTCATTATTAAGGAGTTGTGTCTCCCGCTACGTTCTGAGTTCAAATTCCACCGAGGTCGACTTTACCTTTCATCCTTTCGGGATCGATAAATTAAGTACCAGTGAAACACTGGGGTCGATGAAGTCGACCAGTCCCCCTCCCCCTACATTTCAGACCTTTGTGCCTATAATAGAAGGATTATTAAGGAGTCGCAACAAGATGAAGGCGCATGGCACAGTGGTTAGAGCGTCGGGCTTACAATCATGAATTAGCGAGTTCGATTCCCGGACTGGGCTGTATGTGGTATTTCTGAGCATTTCACGTTGCCCCAATTCACTCAGCTGTAGAAATACGTTGCGATGTCACTGGCCATATCGGCGTTTGCCTTTTCTTTGCACAACATCGGTGGTGGGGAGAGGGGCGGCTGGTATGTTTGGGTGACCGCTGGTCTTCCATAAACAACCTTTCCCGAACTTGCACCTCGGAGGGTAACCTTCTAGGCGCAATCCCATGGTCATTGATGACTAATCAGGGTCTTTACAACTAGATGAAATCTCCAGGCGGTTAAATACACAAGTCTCCGATATCCAAGAGGTTAGAAAGTGTTAGCAGAAGGACACCCAGGAGTCATGACCCGGATGCGATCCGGTCCTTTGAGAGTGTAAGAAGTTAATGGTTGAAACACTTGCCTGAAGGGGTTTCCTTCTCGGAAGACCTGCAGTTCAGTTCTCTTGAAAGTTTATTACCATTACATGTTTACTCTTTTTACTCTTTTACTCTTTTACTTGTTTCAGACATTTGACTGCGGCCATGCTGGAGCACCGCCTTTAATCGAGCAACTCGACCCGGGACTTATTCTTTGTAAGCCCAGACTTATTCTATCGGTCTCTTTTGCCGAACCGCTAAGTGACGGGGACGTAAACACACCAGCATCAGTTGTCAAGCAATGCTAGGGGGGACAAACACAGACACACAAACATACACACACACATATATATATATACATATATACGACAGGCTTCTTTCAGTTTCCGTCTACCAAATCCACTCACAAGGCTTTGGTCGGCCCGAGGCTATAGTAGAAGACACTTGCCCAAGATGCCACGCAGTGGGACTGAACCCGGAACCATGTGGTTGGTTAGCAAGCTACTTACCACACAGCCACTCACCCCTTTAGACTAACATATTAATCCACTTAACAGTGGATTAATGTGTTGCTGATAAGGCAAGGTGGACCCTACGACTTTTGCATACCCTTCCAGACCTTCGTTTAGGGTGTAATATGAGGTCATTTCGCTGTAATTACTAGCTCTATGAATGAAAAGGTTGAGACATTTAACAAACCCTTGATCAAGGACATACCAAACGTAAGGCATTGTGTACCTAGGACTATATTATTCTATGTAGCCTTCATTTTTTAAGAGAACAGAGTATGTTTTAAAGACCGATTTGGCTTATATTTCTAATGAGTCAAACCCTACCCCCATACAGAATCTGCTTCTGATTGATATCCACCATTTAGTGTTGCTGTTGTTGTTTGTTTGTTTGTTGAGCGTAGCGGTCTTCGTTCCATAGTGGGAGAAGTCCGATACGAGGTCCTTTGCTATTCGTAAGACCCGCAGAAGAGAAAGCAGGTCAACCCCCGACACCGAGAGCATCGACGGATGGATGAATGCGCATCCAGGCTCAGCGGTTGCGTAGGAAGTCGGGGACGAGAAACAGGAAGGAAAAGTGAGAGAAAGTTGGAGCGAAAGAGTACAACAGGGGTCGCCACCACCCCCTGCCGGAGCCTCGTGGAGCTTTAGGTGTTTTCGCTCAATAAACACACACAACGCCCGGTCTGGGAATCGAAACCGCGATCTCCGACCGCTGCCGCCGCTGCCTCTGCTAGTGCTGCTGCCGCACCCCCTGCCGCTCGCGCTCTGCCACCGTTAGCGCCTCTGCTACGTTAGCGCCTCTGCCACCGTTAGCGCCACTGCCACCGTTAGCCCCTCTTCCACCGCTAGCGCCTCTGCCGCCTCTAGCTCCGCTGCCGCCACTGCTCCCCTGCGCAGTTGTTGCTATCTCACCCCCCCCACTTCCAACGACAACACCATTTGCAACGGCTTCCTACTTTTCTGCTCTTGTTTTTCATTATAGCTGATTGGAGTATATAATACAGAAACTAATATTCAAAGACGCGATCCACGCGGAAAAAAAACAACAAAAAAAAAATAATAAAAGCGAAATTATTCAAAGTTTGTTGAGTGCGTTAATGAAAATGTTAGTTATTGCAGCACCTCATTGTATACTCACGATCAGCCTCTAGCAATACAATTTAAGAATAAAAAATAAATTATTAGCATTATAAAAATAAGAATTGTTAACACACTATATGTAATTATATTATTATGTTCAATTAAAACATTACTTTTATCTAATTGTTTATAGAAAATAATAAAATAAAACCGTAAAATGAAAAGTATGAAATTGTAATTTTCTTTTTAGCTAATTATAGAAATTTTGTATGAGGCAAACTTGTGAATGCGGACGGAAAAATGTATAATAGAGAACTTAAGCAAAGAATCGTTAAAGAGAATGGTTAGAACAACTAAAAAGGAAAGAAAGACATTGGTTTGCATAGATGAAGCAGCTAATGTCTCGTCATTGTTTCTTGATAGCCAAAAGTCTAAAGAATGCAGAACTCCAAAACAATGAAAGGTGAAAAAGGTACTCTTAGACATAGAAGCAAATATTTACTGCGCTGAAACGCATGGAAACGTTTGTTTGTTACAATTTTAATACCGAGGACGTCTATGCTGTATTATTGTTTGTTATTAGCCAGTAGAATGGTTCTAAGTTCAAATTCCACTGAGGTCGACTTTGGCTTTCATCCTTTCGGGGTCATAAATTAAGTACCAGTTACTCACTGGGGTCGATGTAATCGACTTAATCTCTTTGTCTGTCCTTGTTTGTCTCCTCTATGTTTAGCCCCTTGTGGGCAATAAAGAAATATGTATTATTGTTTGTTATTAAGCCAGTAGAATGGTTCTAAGTTCAAATTCCGCCCCAGTTGACTTTGACTTTCATCCTTTCGGGGTCAATAAATTAAATACCAGTTACTCAATGGGGTTGATGTAATCGACTTAATCCCTTTGTATGTCCTTGTTTGTCTCCTCTATGTTTAGCCCCTTGTGGGCAATAAAGAAATATGTATTATTGTTTGTTATTAAGCCAGTAGAATGGTTCTAAGTTCAAATTCCGCCCCGGTTGACTTTGGCTTTCATCCTTTCGGGGTCAATAAATTAAGTACCAGTTACTCACTGGGGTCGATGTAATCGACTTAATCCCTTTGTCTGTCCTTGTTTGTCTCCTCTATGTTTAGCCCCTTGTGGGCAATAAAGAAATATGTATTATTGTTTGTTATTAAGCCAGTAGAATGGTTCTAAGTTCAAATTCCGCCCCGGTTGACTTTGGCTTCATCATCCTTTCGGGGTCAATAAATTAAGTACCAGTTACTCACTGGGGTCGATGTAATCGACTTAATCCCTTTGTCTGTCCTTGTTTGTCTCCTCTATGTTTAGCCCCTTGTGGGCAATAAAGAAATATGTATTATTGTTTGTTATTAAGTCAGCGGAATCGTTCTAAGTTCAAATTCCGCCCCGGTTGACTTTGACTTTCATCCTTTCGGGGTCAATAAATTAAATACCAGTTGCGTATTGGGATCGATCTAATCGACTGGACCCCTCCCCCCAAATTATCGAACCTTGTACCTAGAGTAGAAAAGGATATTTCGTCTATCTCCACATTCTGAGTTCAAATTCTGCCGAGGTTGACTTTGTCTTTCATCCTTTCGGGGGCGATAAATTAAATGGTCCCCGACCCGCAAATTCCAAGCCTTGTGCCTATAGTAGAAAGGATTATTATTATTATTATTATTATTATTATTATATTATTATTATTATTATTATTATTATTATTATTATTAAGGTAGCAAGGTAGCAGAATCGTTAGGCACGCCGAGAAAAATGCTTAGCAGTATTTCGTCCGTCTTCACGTTCTTAGTTCAAATTCGGCCCAGGTCAACTTTGCCTCTCATCTCTTCGGGGTCGACAAAATAAGTATCAGTTGAACACTTGGGTCGATGTAATCAACGTAACCCCTTCCTCGAAATTACTTGCCTAGTATCAAAAATCTAGAAACGATATTTTGGTATAAAATAAGGCGGCGAGCTGGCAGAATAGTTAGAGCGCTTAGTGGCATTTCGTTCGTCTTTACGTTATAAGTTCTAATTCCACCATGGTCGACTTTGCGTTTTACCGTTTCGGATTCAATGAAATAAGTACCAGTTGGATACTGGGTCGATGCAATCGACTTCTCCCCTCCCACCAAATAGCTAGCCTTGTGCTAAAATTTGAATCCAATATTTTGGTTTGATTGTCAATTACGTGTTCGTTATGTTTTCTTGTCTTTATGGTTGCACCATTCTTGAAACATTATAACAGGAGGTATTTTCACAGCTTCAAGATAATTGGACCTTAGAAATAAGCCAATTCCTACTTCAAAGCTCTTCTGTTTATCGATAGGTAGGCTCTGCCAATAACCGATTCATTATTGTCGATTGATGTAGCAATGTTGTAAAATACCTCATAAAGCAATTTACGTGAACAATTATTGGCTAATGCTCGACCATATGGCACAGTTGACCTTACCATCTGGTTGCAGATTTTGTTTCATCAGGTCGTATTCAACCGGAGAAAGGAAATCGTTTTCTGGAACACTGGTATAAATTAATTTAAATGAGAACGTTTAATAAATATACATTTAGCCATTATGGGTTCATCATCTATTTATCTGTTCTGCAGATAAATAGAGAGGAGAGAATAAGAGAATGTGTAAAAGATAAAAAGAGAGTGAGAGAGAGAGAGGGAGGGCGGGAGAAAAAGAGAGAAAGAGAAATATGAAGAGCAAGTGGAGGAGAGAAGGGAGTCGCAGATTACCATTGCTTATGACAAGTACGATGAACAAGTACTACTTATATTCATTTGTATTCCAGTACGGTGACAGTCGTTGGCGACGCACATTGATTAACCAAAATATATATTTAGCCAGCGTATGCAATTAAAATCACGCGCACGTGTGTATATATATATATATATATATATATATATGCATACACTCACATATATGTATGTATGTATCTATCTATCTACATACATATAATGAAATCCATCGGAAGGATAATCCCGAGGGCAAAGAAATATAACCCCACAATATGGTAGAAGCCATAGACACTCATAATAAAAAGGAATACTGGTGGAATGTACCAGTGAAGACCTCAATAAAATGTAAGCACAACAGACCTGATATAATGATTTCGGATAGAGAAGAGAAACTGCGAACAGTTGTGGAAATTAGCTGCCCAGCAGATGTTAATGTAAATTAGTTGCCCAGCGGATGTTAAGAGAAAGCTGAAGTTCAGTGAAAAAGAGAACACCTACGCTGAACTATTGAGAAATCTGCAGTTACTCTTTCAAGATTTCAACGAGGAATCACAAGGAGACAGTAACCCTCCTCCTCCTCCTCCTCCTCATCATCATCATCATACATATACATTCATATATATATATATATATATATATATATATATATATATATATATATATAATATATATATATATAGCATATACATATATATGTATATATATATAATATATATATATATATATATGTATAAGTATATATATTTGAAGTCAAAAGTCATCGAAAAGGTTGCAAGTAGCAACGAAAGAATTTTCACAAACAAAAACAAAATAAATGACTTAATGTTTAATCAAATTAAGCAAACAATCGATTAGTTAGCTTGATATTTAATCGAGTAATAATAAAGAAATGGAATTGAACCAGTGCGTGTGTTAATAATATTGGTACAATGACTCTCCCTAAACACAACAAGACATATGTATACACATATATGTACATATATGTATGTATGTATGTATGTATGAATGTATGTATGTATGTATGTATGTATGTATGTATGTATGTATGTATGTATTTATGCATGCATGTATGTTTGTATATGTATATATGCGTATACTGTATACTAGCAGTAATACCCGTCGTTCATCGGATAATTACTTTTACTCTTTCTCAGGAGTCACATTCAAAGTATTATTATATATATATAATAGATTTCTCAGCGGGGATTTCAGGGGAGAGTTTCAGGGAGTCGCTGGCGATGTATCGTGATGATCAAATATCCGGCCTGATAAAATTTGGTTAAAGTGATTCAAACTGCAGACTCAACGCAAAATGGTCACATTTAATTCAAAGCGCTAAAAATGTTATGAAAACAATTGGTATGTGTTCACAAAGTCCAAACGATTAATACGAAAAAATCCTCCAGGCTACATCCCGAAAATTCATTTCTTTGCCGAATTTCTACAATGTTTACGGCGATTCGTTTTTATATCTTGATTTTTTTTTTATTTTTCATGTAATTTACGCATGCTTGCACGCGTGGTGAACACAGTTCACGTCAAACAGCCGACTGAGTAAAGTTCACTATTCAATGCATGGGATAAGGCCTAAACAAACATATTATCGATTTTTGCACTTGCGAGATGAATTTCGGAACAGAAATAGCGCAGTTCAATTTTCATTTGCCTAAACTTTAAGTGACCCATTTTTGGTGGTTCTACGATTTGTTGGCTCGGAGGAGATGTACCGGAAAGTTAAACACACAGACACACACACAGATACATACACAGACACACAAGTTGAGTTTTATATATATAGATATTCTACAGAAAGGCACAGATATTGAGTATGTTATGTAGATGAAGATTTTATTTTATTTTATTGATGTTTCAATGGTGTAATTCGAATTTTATTCTGCGGCACCATTGCAAACCATATTGTCGTCCCTGTACTTCAGATTGGCTGATTCGATCTCTTTTCGGAAGAGATACGAGTTCTTGACATTGACGAGATGCAACAACGGCGATATACATATTGGCTGGTCTCGCAGTGGATTTTGGAGCGATTTCATTTCGCCTAGATCTAAAATATAATGTGTTTTATTTTTTAAGCAATGCATCTGTAAAGGGATTTCCCCAGAACTTCTGATTGTCATTGGCACACACATTCGAACTATGATACATTGATAAAGATTTTACTCTGGAACTGTTTCTACAGTATAATTCCAATTTCATTGTACTTATGGACCACAATTGCAAGCTATTGCATATAATTTACACACACACACACACACACACACACACACACTCTCTCTCTCTCTCTCTCTCTCTCTCTATATATATATATATATATATATATGTATATAATCAATATAAGGGTAGCAAAAAATTCAAGAAAAATTTATCGCCACCAGCGGTCTAGTGAGAAAGAAAAAATAGTCATAGACTATATATATATAATTTCAACAATATTAAGGAATGGCCCTGATAGGCCATTCGAGCTATTTTTTGCTACCCTTATATTGATTAATTAATTATTTTTTAGCTAATTTTGAAATTATATCAGCAGTTTATATTTGCTGCTGAGAAAATAGCGCGGTGACGGTGGATTTTGAAAATTTAGAGTATATAGACTCGAGGCGTCGCTGGTGTCGCCTCGTGGATATATATTTTCCTTGGTTTCTTTGCTGACGAGACAGGCCAGATGTAAACAAATTTAATTTAATTTAATTGAATTGGTTTACAAAAGTGTCGAAGCTATGCATAGTCCAAAGATGATAAGGGTAAATGTTTTTATTTCTCCTTTGGTTTCAGAATTACAACTATTTAGCGGTTTGAGTTTGGCTGCTCTTTCTAGTGAGTCGAATGGTCTATCAGGGCCATTCCTTAATATTGTTGAAATTATATATATATATATATATATATATATATATTGCTGATTGGCCGATTCGATCACATTTCATAAACGGTGACACAAACACGTAACATTGACAAGCTGCAACAACAGCGAAATACGTATCTGTCACTCTCGCAGTCGGTTATGAGGCGATTTTCTTTTCGCCTAGCCCTGAAGTATATTGTGTTTTTAACACAATATACGTATGTAATATGATTTTTTCCTGACGAAAACCTGCATTTTCTGGCTTTTCAACGACACACATACGTTACATATGTTATATAGATAAAGCTATATACCTTCCTTTATCACTTGTTTCATTCATTGGACTTCAGCTATTATTGTACACCGCCTTGAAGGGTTTTAGCCGAACAAATATATTTCGCTTCCATATATATTGTGTTTTTAAGACGTGCCTATGAAGTGATATTTTCTCATTCAAGAACCATTGCAACCAGCCTTTCTATGGTGCTTATTATGCATCTTGTATGTTATACAGATGGTTATTAAATGAAACCATTGCCTTTCGTGACTCGACCGTAGGGATCACTGTTTAAAGCATCTAAAATATTTAAAAGAATCAAAACAAAACAATACAGCTAAAATTTCTATCTATCTCTCTATCTATCTATCTATCTAACCGCTCAGTCGAAGTCGACTCCCGGTTACTCGATAGATCAGTGTCCTCCAGTCAGTTCTATCCTGGGCCGCTTCTTTCAGATTGGCTATGTCCATTCCGGTATCACTCTTGATGGTTTCAAGCCAGCGGGTTCTTGGTCGGCCTCTTCCTCTCTTGTCACTGACCATTCCGAGTATGATGTCCTTCTCCAGGGATTTTCTCCGCATAATATGACCGAAATATGCCAATCTATGCTAAAATTTAAAAAAGCTATATTTCACGGAAAATATAATTACTACATTTTCATGGGCATTGTCTGTTTTAATTAGTTGGAACAAATCATTTTCAATAGACATGAGAACCAACTTTGGAAGTGTTTTCTTTCCTGTTGTATTTCTTTAGTATATCTTCAATACAGAAATGGACGGCACTGCAGAAGGATCTGTCAAAATCACATTACAAAGACTGAAGTGTTCTGACGTGTATGCTCCAAAAATATGCGAGTCGGCAGCGACCCGTTCAGTCATCTGAAGTCATGCAGGGAGAGTCAGAAGTGGCATGGACAACGAGGAAGCACAAGGAGACAGTAATCATCATCACCATCATCATAATCACAATCATCATCATCATCATCATCATCATCATCATCATCATCATCATCATCATCACAATCATCACAATCGTCATCATCATCATCATCATCATCATCATCATCATCATCTATGTATGTATGTATGTATGTGTACACATGTATGTAAGTATGTATGTTTATATATATATATATATATATATGTATGTGTTTGTGTGTTTGTCCCCTTAGCATTGCTTGACAACCGATGCTGGTGTGTTTACGTCCCCGTCACTTAGCGGTTCGGCAAAAGAGACTGATAGAATAAGTACTGGGCTTACAAAAGAATAAGTCCCGGGGTCGATTCGCTCGACTAAAGGCGGTGCTCCAGCATGGCCGCAGTCAACTGACTGAAACAAGTAAAAGAGTAAAAGAGTAATATATCTATACATTCAAATACATATAAGACCATCGATATAAATGTAATGCTTTAAATTAAGAATTGAAGAATCTTTCACTGAATATAAAACATTTATTTCACTCAACAAATGAAATTTGTTTTTTATTTATCCGCCCTTTTCAAGCCTAACCAGGCTCATGGGCCGGTTTCCCGGTTTCTGTGGCGTATGTCTTCCCCCCAGTTGTTCGGGACGCCAGTCCATCGTAGCGTTACTCAAGAAACAGGAAGAGAGAGAGAATGTGGGAAAGTTGGGCGAAAGAGTACAACAGGGGTCGCCACCAGCCCTGCCGGAGCCTTGTGGAGCTTTTATGTGTTTTCGCTCAATAAACACACACAACGCCCGGTCTGGGAATCGAAACCGTGATCCTCCGACCGCGAGTCCACTGCCCTAACCACTGGGCCATTGCGCCTTCCTACAAATGAATTATTAAAAAAAAATCTGCTAAAAGCAATTTTCAAAGAATTTAAAGCATCCACCAGAAATGTTGCGCAATATTCTTCAGATTTGCCGAAGAATGTTGCAAAATATTTCCAGAGGATGCTTTAAATTCTTTAAAAAGTATAATTAAGAATATTGCAAATGGGAGCCTTGATTTTAATTGGTCAAATATTGCCCCAACAGTTTTAGTGTAGAGAATTCTGTACGAAACTTCTGATCAATAAATTTATCCGGAAACTTTTCATTGGGATTGCTGATCTATATTATAGCTTTACTCCAGCACTCTATAAATCATCGAATCGTTAAGTCGTTCAGTTTATTTCTAAGCACGGATCTAGTTTTATGAAGTTGCTCTTTGAATACACAAACCAAGTCTTTTAGTCTGATAGCTGTTAAATAAGATACAAGCAAAAGGAAAATATATCGCTAAATACTTTTAATAGAAATAAAATATCGGATATTTTTAATTGTGTAAGAATCCAATTGCTGAATTTAAAGTAATCTTATCCTTATGCTTCAGAATTATTAATAATGCATTCAACAAGGAAGATTAGGAAAATGGTAGTTTTCTTTCGTGGTTTTATTGAGACAGGAAGAGTAATTCCATCTTGTCTTTAGTGCTTTGGGAAATCTTTTTTAGCAGTATCTAACGCATTAGCTGTTTGACGTAAAACAAAAATTAGTAAAATGAGTACTATATAGTGTAGAAAATATATCTTTCATTTTTTTTATAGGAAAGCATGCTTGTGAAAGAGCTAAATTTAATATGTGAGCAAGACAATGAACGAAGGTTACGGATTCATACTTCTCCTTTCCCATTCATTGCATTCCATTTAACTGTCTGCCATTGTAGCGCGGTATCATCGTAGGTTTGGGTAATTTATTTTCATGCTTCCATGTTTCAATGCATTTAAAAACTGTTCGGAGAAAGCATTTGCTGAACGGTCTGCAATAATATCATTGAACTTATTAAATCATGTTTTAGTAACACAATCTTTTGCAATATAACGCAAAACAAGTTGACAACTGTGAATAGTTCGATTCATCAAATATTTCATTAAAAAGAATTGCAACAAATGTAGCCATCTTAAGTTCATTTTCCGTTTCGTTCAACATGACTTTTTGAATCTCATCGATTAAATAATTTTGAAGAGAGACCAGAAGAAAACAAAATGCATCTAGATACTTTGCTAATTTCTCATCATACTTTCTTGCGATCATTGGATATTCCAGATTCAAAATGGTCACATATCGATAGTTTCTGGCGACTTAAAAAATATCTGCATCGGTCAATCGTCGTAAATATAATTCTGTTCCATTTAATTTTATTATGCTCCTATATGTTCTGTCTTTTTTGCACATTTAACTTTAGGTCTCTGCAAATATTTCCACTTGCTTTAAAACCAATAACGATTTTATGTCTTTGAGAACATTCATGTTTTTCTATGGCCATTTGTAGATTATTTCAATCATCGTTACCTTTTTCATTCCAAGCGGTATTTTCTACACCAATTAACAAACATGGTCAGTAAAAAATAACTTACCTTAGTACTTCAATTACTCTTTACTCTTTTACTCTTTTACTTTCAGTCATTTGACTGCGGCCATGCTGGAGTACCACCTTTAGTCGAGCAAATCAATTCCGGGACTTATTCTTTGTAAGCCCAGTACTTATTCTATCGGTCTCTTTTGCCGAACCGCTAAGTGACGGGGACGTAAACACACCAGCATCGGTTGTCAAGCAATGCTAGGGGGACAAACACAGACACACAAACACATAACACACATATATATATATACATATATACGACAGGCTTCTTTCAGTTTCCGTCTACCAAATCCACTCACAAGGCATTGGTCGGCCCGGGGCTATAGCAGAAGACACTTGCCCAAGGTGCCACGCAGTGGGACTGAACCCGGAACCATGTGGTTGGTTAGCAAGCTGAATTAGAAAATATCTAATAAGGATTGTCAAAGCTTTGCAAATTAGGTCATTTGGCGTTGATCCCCAATAATTTATATTTAATGGTTTCTCTTCAAAATCTTTTTATGAAGAAGTATTTTGAAAATTTCCTCGGTTATACGTATTTCAGTCATTTGAATAAACATTTCGAAAAATCAAAAGATATTTAAGAAGCAAATAAAATTTCAGTGTTTTGATGTCACTCTGTGTCGTATCCTTTCCGTTAATTGAAAGAGGGTCACTAGAAGTCACTTGGAATAAAACGAAAGATAATATTAATAAATCAGTGAGGTTTATTTAATTAGTCAACATTAGCAAGGAGAATGATGTAACAACGATTTCGTTTTGATCATTTAATAGCAAATGGTGTATATTAAATGAAATCATTGTGTTATTGTGTAATTCTTTCTTGCTCTGGAATGCTTGTGTGTTTAGCGGTTGATGAGGCTGATAAAAGATTTTTGGGTTAAATTATTTGTATTTTGGTTGCATTTTTACGTGCTTCAATCAAAGTCAGTCAGTCATTACTTGTGGTTACTTAGGCATATCTTATAAGTCAATCGGTTATTTAGCGACATCAGATACGAAAAAAATGAGAAGAAAGAAAGAATAAGGAAGCAACATGCATTTTGGGAATTGCATGTCATTTGACGAAGAGAAATGATGAAATTTTGGCATTTTTTTGTTGTTGTTGTCGAACTGTTGAAAATACATTCTTTGCATCAGAAATGAAAGAATTTTGTTGCGTCATTGAAGAGAAAACGTTTCCTTCGTTCTAAACTCAAACAAATTAACTAATTTCATTTTCAATGATTTTCTGACAACTTTCAAATGTGCTTAGACACAATTGCTTAAATGCGCATGCTCATTTATATATTGTACGTATATATATATATATATATATATATATATATATATATATATATATATATGTATGTATATATATATATATTATATATACATATACATATATATATATATACATATATACACATATATATATATACATATATATATATACATACATATATATATATATACACATATATACATATATATATATATACATATATATATATACATACATGCACATATATATCATACGTAAATATATCTTACATGTGTGTATGTGCGTGCATGTTTGCGCGCGTGTGCATGTATATATGTATGTTTGTATGTGCATAGATATGTACGTGTGTATGTATTGTGTGTATACTGTTTAATGTAGGAGTCGCGATATTTCGTAGTATTACACACCATATTCTCCGGCAATATTTCTTTCTATTGAGACACTACTAAGTAAATTACACCATGAAATATGTTTTTCAAACTCAATTACAAAAATATATTTGCTGTGATTATAGTTCGATAACCACAATGAAAATTGAAATTTTCTTTAATTTCGGTAGATTGCGGTTTCATTTCTTTTTGCAATTAACTTCAACTCACAACTCGTGATATGGAAGTTTCTGCCGTTTCATGGATGAAAGAGGCTGACATCGACATAACTGCAATAATTCTTTTTAAGCCTTTTCTACAAAAATATTTTGTCAGGAGCCCGCCTTATGTGATCTTATCATATTGGTTTCAAATTTTGGTATAAGGCCAGCTATTTCAGAGTAGGGGTAAGTCGCTTACATCGACCCCCAAGAATCAACTAGTTCTTATTTTATCGACCCCGAAGTGGACTTTGGCGAAATTTGAACTCAGCATATAAAGATAGAGGAAATAGCAATTTCTTTACTACCCACAAGGGGCTAAACATAGAGGTGACAAACAAGGACAGACAAACGGATTAAGTCGATTATATCGACCCCAGTGCGTAACTGGTACTTATTTAATCGATCCCGAAGGGATGAAAGGCAAAGTCGACCTCGGCGGAATTTGAACTCAGAACGTAGCGGCAGACGAAATACGGCTACGCATTTCGCCCGGCGTGCTAACGTCTCTGCCAGCTCTGAGGTCAATTTGCTCGACTATAAAGGCAGTGCTCCAGCATGGCCGCAGTCAAATGACTGAAACAAGTAAAAGAGTAAAAGAATCCTATCAGGTGGCGCTATTAAGTTAGAAATGGCCTGGACCAATCTTTGGTCGAAACATATCTAAGTGTTATGTGTAAACGAATATGTGTATGTATATATATATATATATATATAAAGTTAATCCAAACAAGAAAACAAAACGAAAAAACAAACGCAAGGACGTGAACAAATAAAGTATGATGGACGCTCAGGAAGGAAGGGAAGAAATATATATATATATACACACACACATATAATATATAATATATATATTTATATATGTATATGTGCTTATCTATATTAATATGTATAGATATTTATATACATATAAGTTATGTATATATATGTATTTTTATGAACAAATAGTTAGTTGGTTAGATAGATAGATAGATAGATAGATAGATAGATAGATAGATAGACTTGCCCGTGGAACAAAGGATAAGTTGAGAAACTTTTCGCTTTATTCCTTTGTACATATTTAGAGATAATTCTTAATCAATATCGCAATTAAGCTTCCCAGAATACCTGTAATAGCCGCCCTCCCCATCTCTGATTACTATTTGCAGCCTTGCTTCGGAATCTATTTTACATTAGTGTAATATTGCAGACAAAGCATCGCTATGTAGACATTTATTTTTATGTTAAATATGAATGGCTTATTTAATTAGCCAAGTTCCTAATGTCTATTAGACAATATAGCACCTGTTTTAGACAGAAAAGACAAGATAATTCTTGTAATATCAAATACCATTTAAGTAATTACATGTTTTAAACTTATTTCCCCATTCTTCCCATTCGAAATATTGCGAAAGATTTTAGAAATTGTATAGTTAGAGACTTAGGCACTCTCTAAGCTGACAAATTTTATTTTAGAGAATGACAGCAAGACTTTCGGGAATTTAATTTATAATTCTTATTAATTGTTTCTGAACAACGTGGAGGATTAAATTTAAACAGAAAAACGAGGATTTTTTGTTTGTTTAAATTTAAGCTTTCAAACTTGTACATAACCAGATCTCTGGTCTGGGATGCAACATGCAGGGAGACGTTCTTCGGCCCGAACCTTGCAGCATCAACTGCAAGTGGAGGCGCAATAGCTCAATGGTTAGGGCAGTGGACTCGCGGTCGGCGCATCGCGGTTTCGATTCCCAGACCGGACGTTGTGTGTGTTTATTGAGCGAAAACACCTAAAAGCTCCACGAGGCTCCGGCAGGGGGCGGTGGCGACCCCTGTTGTACTCTTTCGCTCCAACTTTCTCTCACTCTTTCTTCCTGTTTCTTGTTCCCGACTTCCTACGCAACCGCTCAGCCTGGATGCGCATTCATCCATCCGTCGATGCTCTCGGTGTCGGGGGTTGACCTGCTTTCTCTTCTGCGGGTCTTACGAATAGCAAAGGACTACGTTTCGGACTTCTCCCACTCGGACGAAGACCGCTTCGCTCAACAAACAAACAAACAAACAAACAAAGCATCAACTGCAAATTCGAGTGTCACTATCGGTAAAGCGGAGAGAAAAACCAATAAATGCAGGGGCCTGGTCGTCTGCTCTCAGTTTGTGTCGGTTGCTGTTGAGACGTCAGGTGTTCTATGACCCCTGCACTACCGGTTTCTTTCTCAAAACAGAGATAACGGCTGCCTGTCGGAGAAAAATGAGCCCCGCGAAGTGGAGTGGCTGCTGAAACGAGTGCCGCTGATCGGTCTCTGCGGCAAAGCCATCGAGGTCGTTATTGCGGGGCACAGCTGAGCACCTCAGTTATTTTGGGGTATGTGGGGACCATCGTCCCTTCCTCCCCCCCATCTTCCGCTGCTTTTTCCTTTTGATTTCTTTTCCTTTCTTACCTCCCTTCTTTCTTATTTCATTGTATTTAAATGTTTTAATAAATGAAAAATGTATTTATATACTCTTACTCTTTACTCTTTTACTTGTGTCAGTCATTTGACTGTGACCATCCTGGAGCACCGCTTTTAGTCGAGCACATCGACCCCAGAACTTATTCTTTGTAAGCCTAGTACTTATTCTATCGGTCTCTTTTTGCCGAACCGCTAAGTTACGGGGATGGAAACACACTAACATCGCTTATCAAGCGATGTTGAGGGGGACACAAACACAGAC
>NC_043019.1:6340600-6348100 GCF_006345805.1 Octopus sinensis | reverse complement strand
ATAGTAGAATAATTAGAAATTGATTAAATTAAGTTAAATTAATTAATTACATATTATTATTCTCATCAGTGCAGAAAAAGAATGCATCAGAAAATCATTATTATTGTTAGATAAGACTTGATGGATGAAGTGGCAAATAACATATTCGGATATAGATATTTTATCCTTATGGAAGATCATGAGCATACAAAAAAAAAAAAAAACGTTGTTGAGTCTAGTTGTGAAAGAAATAAAATCGATGCGGTTAACGGTTATTTGAAAATAACAGTAATATGTAATTAATTAATTAAATTTAAATTAATTTCTAATTATCCTACCATGTTACTTACATGTTAATATTGATGTTCGAAACGATCGTATGCACGTATCAAAATTCTTTTTTTAAACTTTAAGCATATTCTCTTCTCCATCTTTAACAGTCTGTTGAGTTTCTATGGGTTACTTTTCCATAAATTCTCATCTCATACCTTCTTTTAAAGCCATGTATTTATTCTACCGGTCTCGTTTTGCTGAACCGTTAAGTTACGGAGTGGTAAACGTATCAACTTCTGTTAGACACACACATGCGCAGTCATGTACACACACACACACACACACACACACACATATATATATATATATACGACGAGATTCTTTTAGTTTCCGTCTACCAAATCCACTCACGAGGTTTTAGTCGGCCCGAGGCTACAGTAGAAGACACTTACCCGAGGTGCCGCGCAGTGGGACGGAATCAGGAATCATGTGGTTGAGAAGCAAGCTTCTTACTACACAGCCATGCCTGCGCCTATATATTATATATATATATATATATATATAATACATACATACATACATACATACATACATACATACATACATACATATTTCGTTTTGGATTTGGTTTGCAAGATTCTTTATATTAGTTCGTGTGTTGAAGCATATTCTGTTGTGTCTGGGGAGAATCATTTTCTTTTTGTGCCTTATAATTTAACACACTCATTGGTAAAATTTCCACTTATTTCTTGCTTTTATTTTCCTAAAATTTTCGTTGCGTCTTGCAACCTTCTTGCAACAGAATAAGATCCGGTGCACCACGCAAGATTTCCCCTAGATCTTAAAGAAAAATGAAGCGAAGAATCGGAAAAAACGCATATGATCTCCAGAAAGGAGTTGCAAGATTTGTTAGCTTCAGGGACGAGCGTTACACTATGAACAATCAGTAATGAACTGAAGTCACGCTCACCTAGCAAAACTCTGCTGTTGACTAAAAGGCATAGAGATGCGCGTTTAAAATTTGTTTATGAACATAAAGATAAATTTGATACATTCTGGGAAAATGAATTGAGTCGAAAATTGTTTGGACGAAATTCGCGTAGCCATGTTCAGAGGAAAGATGGTACCGCCTATTCGCCGAAAAACACAATTCCTACCGTAAAGTTTGGAGGTGGCAAAATCATTGTGTGGGGGTGTTTCTCTGAAAATGGTATTTGCAATTTATATGTGATAGATAGTAGAATGAATGCAGAGATGTACCAAAATATTTTGAAGAATGATTTATGGGACTCTGTAGAAAAGCTCCAGCTTTGTGAAGGGTGGGTTTTACAACAGGATAACGACCCTAAGCACACGGTGAAGTCTACCAAAAAACAGATTGTCGATGACAATATTAAATTATTAGAATGGGCAAGCCAGTCACCTGACTTGAACCCCATTGAAAATTTGTGGCATTATTTGAAAATTAATATTCATTCAAGAGCCCCAACGTGCATTGCAGATTTGAAGAAAATTTGTCAAGAAGAATGGAAAAAGTTCCTAAAGAAACATGCGAATCATTGATTAAGAACTACAACAAGAAGAGATTGGTTGAAGTGGAACTGAATAATGGTTATGCTGCGAAGTGTTAAATCAGAATTATCGGTTATTTATGTTCTGTACGAATACGCTTTTCACCCGTAAATATTTATATTGATATAAAATTCCTTAGTTACTATAATTTATTAGTTTCTTTTGCATATTCTTAGTTTATGCATGTGTATGCAAATGTAGTATTGGCATATCCATTTATGTTCATAAGAAATTAAATAAATAAAGAATTTTGACATGTACGAATTATTCATATATATATATATATATATATATATATATATATAATATTATATATATATATATATATATATATATATATAAGTTCAGCAAAATTTAGATTCAGATGAATATGGTACTTAAGTTAAAGGCACCAGAATTTGGTATGGTATTATCCATATAAATAAATGGGGTGATTATAATCAAAATAAGCAACAAGGATATCCAAAGTAGTGTAGTACAATCGTTTCATGCTACTTCATTTTATTAAACACTGTAAGTATTACATCAGTTTTAAAATGTCGAGCAATCTTCAGCCACATATAGAATTTTTTAATTAAACGGACAATGCATATTTTTATACTTATTTTATTTGCCAATATTACAAAGAGGGCAGATATATAGACAGAGAGGTTAATTTCATCATTAAGAACATGGTGGTAGTATGTCCTTCTCCATCTGTAGATATATATATATATTAATATTTTGTGACAACCATTACACAACAAGCTTTTACATGTTACTTTTGACAATTTTTTTCTAAGAAAGTGAAACCGGTCAAGTGAATAAACATCTTTTAAAATTGCATTTTCAAACCTTCTTTCATATATATATATATTATGATATATTATATAATAATATGCATATATACGCGCAGGAGTGGCTGTGTGGTAAGTAGCTTGCTAACCAACCACATGGTTCCGGGTTCAGTCCCACTGTGTGGCATCTTGGGCAAGTGTCTTCTGCTATGCCAGCCCCGGGCCGACCAATGCCTTGTGAGTGGATTTGGTAGACGGAAACTGAAAGAAGCCTGTCGTATATATGTTATATATATATATGTATGTGGTGTGTTGTGTTTGGTGTCTGTGTTTGTCCCCCTAGCATTGTTTGACAACCGATGCTGGTGTGTTTACGTCCCCGTCACTTAGCGGTTCGGCAAAAGAGACTGATAGAATAAGTACTGCTGGCTTACAAAGAATAAGTCCCGGGGTCGATTTGCTCGACTAAAGGCGGTGCTTCCAGCATGGCCGCAGTCAAATTACTGAAACAAGTAAAAGAGTAAAAGAGTATATATATATATATATAACACATATATATACATATACGTCAGACATCTTTCAGTTTCCGTCTATCAATTTCCTTCACAAAGCGGGTGGTATAATAGAATTATTTTGCAGAGGTCTCATGAACAAAGGCCTTCAAGCTGCCGCCCTCCACGAATTTTGCTTATCTCAGCTTTAGTCCGTAGAGAAGTAACTTTTATACCTTAATGCAAATATCTGGTTACCTGTGGCTTTATTTCGGTTGAATATGGGATCAAATTTTATGAATGTGATTTGGTTACTATTTCCAGCAGTGTGACTGTCTGAGTAAAATGCTCCCGAATTGGCTGTGGTATTACAACTTGTGTTTGCAGCCGTTGCAGCAAGAGAAAAGGGAAGAGTTGAAAGACGAAATAAAAGTGCGGTTTTAGAAGAAGGAATAAAAATGGAATAAAAAACTATGGAGAGACAGACGGAAAAATCGAGCAATTGAAAGGAAAAAGTATATGAAAGAAGCGCTTATGTTATTTCGTATATATCATAACAGTAATGACAATACATATCGGATGTACATCACTCCTCTCCTTCCATGCCAAAACCAGTGAAAAAAACAAATGGAAAACAATCTTGCTTCTCTCATTTGTTTCAATGGTATTTACAGGAAATCAATCAATACTTGTGTTTTTTCTCTCGTTTTCTCTCAACTCAAGAGGCTATTTAGTTTGCTGTAAAATGTCAAATTAACTGCATTCTGTTTTCTCTCTTAAAATATGCACCGAGTAAAGGTGACAGGTAAATTGAGGAAAGTTTAGTGAAGACCCACGATGGAATACACAACTGCTTTTTTTCTCTGTGTGTGTGTGTCTGTGTGTACGCGCATGTGTGTATATGTGTTTTCGCATGTGTGTGTGTGTGGTGTGTGTGTGTGTGTGTGTGTGTGTGTGTAGGAAAATCATCTTGGCCAAGCATCTTTTACTACAGCCCTAGACCAACCAACGATTTCTTTGTGAATTTGCAAAATAGAAACTGTACGAAAGCCCGTCTTATATGTATGTATCTTTTTTTTTCTCTTTATTACTTGTTTCAGTCATTTGACTGCGGCCATGCTGGAGCACCGCCTTTAATCGAGCAACTCGACCCCGGGACTTATTCTTTTGTAAGCCCAGTACTTATACTATCGGTCCCTTTTGCCGAACCGCTAAGTAACGGGGACATAAACACACCAGCATCGGTTGTCAAGCAATGCTAGGGGGACAAACACAGATACACAAACACACACACGCATATATATATATATATATATACATATATACGACAGGCTTCTTTCAGTTTCCGTCTACCAAATCCACTCACAAGGCTTTGGTCGGTCGGCCCGAGGCTATAGCAGAAGACACTTGCCCAAGGTGCCACGCAGTGGGACTGAACCCGGAACCATGTGGTTGGTAAACAAGCTACTTACCACACAGTCACTCCTGTGCCTCCACACAGCCACTCCTGTCCATGTTTATGTTTATACACACATACATACACATACACACATATATTGATGCGGTATGTATATCATTAAGAAAATAACAATTAGGATATTCAAAGCAGTTTAATCTAATGTTAACAGTCAACAGCAATCTCAATACTGTCAGTTATTTGGATATTAACGTGTACCTTAAGACAGATAAATCCCGCTTCTTTCAGAAGCCAAGTGAAATAACCTCGTACATTAATCGTCCACAACCAGTTATCCGAACTCAACATTTGTAAGAGCATCTCTCGCCTTCCTTCTTTTATAGGAGCACTCCGTCGGTTACGACGACGAGGGTCCCAGCTGATACGATCAACGGAACAGCCTGCTCATGGAATTAACGTGCAAGTGGCTGAGCATTCCACAGACACGTGTACCCTTAACGTAGTTTTCGAGGAGATTCAGCGTGACACAGAGTGTGACAAGGCTGGCCCTTTGAAATACAGGTACAACAGAAACATGAAGAAAGAGTGAGAGAAAGTTGTGGTGAAAGAGTACAGCAGGTTTCACCACCACCCCTTGCAGGAGCCTTGTGAAGCTTTAGGTGTTTTCGCTCAATAAACACTCACGATGCCCGGTCTGGGAATCGAAACCGCGATCCTACGACCGCGAGTCTGCTGCCCTAACCACTGGGCCATTGCGCCTCCACCCTTCCTTCTTATGATGTAACATTCGATAGAGCTGTTCTGCACAACAACAACGCACTAACGAGGTAAACATTCAGTGGGAACATCAGTTATAGCGAACCCACCGCAATAAAATACAAAAGACATAAGCTTAGAAAAATCCTATGGTTTAATCGACCGTATATCTTGAAGGTGGAAACATATTTTACCAGACAATCACTTTTCACGATCAGATAATTTCATGAAATATTTTATAGAAACATTGATTAAGATTAGCTAGATTTGCCTTCCAAACATAAATCCACAAATCCTCCTTAATCATTAAAAAATCCCCGAAAATACCCAAAATAATGCTTCTCAACAACTATGCAACTATAAATCCACCAAAATATGTACTCCAGACTACAAATACAGGAGAAGGATCGAATTTTGGCGCCTAATTCAGATGGATCAGTAAAGGAGTATATCGAGGGGACAAACAAGGACAGACACACGGATTAAGTCGATTATATCGACTCCCAGTGCGTAACTGGTACTTATTTAATCGACCCCGAAAGGATGAAAGGCAAAGTCGACCTCGGCGGAATTTGAACTCAGAACGTAACGGCAGACGAAATGCCGTTAAGCATTTCGCGCGGCGTGCTAACGTTTCTGCCAGCTCGCCGCCTTACATACAGCATAGCGCTCCTTTCAGAGACAAAAACAAAAGTAATGCTACGCCACTTTCTAAGTTTATATGGTTTTGCATGAATCGCAACCGGAGCATTATCACAGAAACTAACAAATATAATAGATGAAGCAATAGATACAACTTCTGTTTAATAGAAAAGTTAAACACATTTACCTTACAGTGAATACACTTATCATAAGAATTCACACTTTACCTACATATCAAACAATTTAAACTACCAACCTCAAAGATATTCCCATCCTCACCGTACTACAAATCCAGCCCGTTTAACCTTTTCAATCCACCACCCTTTTCCCCTCTCAGCCCATTCATCCACTCCAATTTTCATGCTACGTTCACAATTAGAATCATTACCAGCAAAAACTTGTAAACCATTTCCTATAAGTGCTATTCCTTTCGTATGGTATGGCCAGGGCAAAGAATATTTGGAAATTACTAACCGAAAAATGTCCTTTTTATCTTCCATGCTTGCGTTTTTGAACATCAAACCAGAGGTAAGATTAAACTTTACGCAATCCTCGAATACCTTCGAACTTCCGCTATGATATACGCGAAGGGGTCTTAATTTCATTTCATCAGCGGCATTCACTCTCCTTATATAAATATAGGAGCTTTAATTTCATATTATTTGCGGCTCTATCTTCCAGAAGAAACGTCAGATGATGTTTGGAAGCATTAAATCCTGATGTTGATTTTTCTACTTGAGAAATAAAGTTCTTGCAAGCAAGCACCTCCAGAGAAGAGCAATTTCATGAGCAATATTTTTATATTCCACTGCTTAAAATAACAAGTAGCAGCCTCTGTAGCGGCCCTGGTAGCTTCCCTAGTCATTTTATGATGTGCAAATACAAGCGTGTCTTAAACATTTCAAACCAGCCTTTACTAAATAGGAAAGGGTTTTTCATGGAAAGTTTCGCCATACAAACTATATTGCTTTGAGTCTGATTCTCGGTCCATTCTCTCAAGACCTGTTCTATTTATGCATCACATTAGATATATGAAAAAATTTAAGTCCGAGCAATTAACAGAGAAGCTTCTTGAATTAATTACTTAGTTGAAGAATTTATCGGTTAGTTGAAGGGTTACCCGGTTCATCAGCACTTCTTGCATCTCAGACTTCAGCTATCAAATTGCCACAGACTGCTCTTTGACACACACGTCTTCCAATGTTCTGACGTATGAAGCTACAAATATTGGTATCACGTTGTTACTATTGTTGTTGGCAGCTGCTAATTAAAAACTTGGTGAATTGGTTGTTGTTGTTGTTGTTGGCTGTATTGGTTTCGGTGTGGATGACGGTTGTCCTGCCGTTCGTGATAGATAGGGGTTGTGGTGGTGGAGGTTGATTTACACACACACACAACACACACACACACACAACACACACACACACACACACACACACCACACACGCACACACACACATACACACACACACGTACACAGAGCGAGAGAAAGGCGGCGAGCTGGCAGAATCGTTAGCACGCCGGGCGAAATGCGTAGCCGTATTTCGTCTGTCGTTACGTTCTAAGTTCAAATTCCGCCGAGGTCGACTTTGCC
>NC_043019.1:6323100-6333100 GCF_006345805.1 Octopus sinensis | reverse complement strand
CGATGGCGTGGGTACAAACACAGACACACAAGTACACACACACATACACACACACACACACACATATATACGACGGGGCTCTTTCAGATTCTGTCTACCAAATCCACTCACAAAGTTTTGGTCAGTCCGAAGCTATTGTAGGAGACACTTGCCTAAGGTGTCACGCGGTGGGACTAAAAAAAGACCCATGTGGTTGGGAAGCAAGCTTTTTACCACATGACCACGCATGCGCCAATATCTATCACATACTTGGCAACTGATCTCATTATATTTTGCTTCAAATAAATCTTGATAATTTTTTATTACTATACCCACTATGATTTCTGTCGATTCCCTCAGCCCCCTTCCTAACAGGTATTGCTCCTTGTTCTTTTGGCCCTAGATATACAAAGATTTGATAAACTAGTCTATAAATTAAAACTGACCCCATAAAACAGTGACAAGCAAAATCTGCAACAAGACTTTCTTCCTGATATCTTAGTAGCTTCTAAGCTGAAGTGAAGACAGCATGTTCTTTGTCTATCCCCTTACCTTCTTGAAAATTTTAGGTAAAATTATACTAATGCGTCCATCTGTTTTAATTTAATTAAATTCTATGTATTTATGCAGCTGAGGATTGCTCTGCATTTAAATTGATGTAATGATTGCATTGTTCAATTAAATGGAGTTGCTTGAAACGATCGTACTACATTACTTTTGGATATCCTTGTTGCTTATTTTGATATATATATCTCTATATATAAAACTGAAATGCGTTTTTACCGCTTGGTTCGCTTTCAATGCCACTACATCCCGTCCGATTCGCTCCAAAATTTACAGGGACATGTAGAATGAGGTGACGATGCGCGTGGGCTACCTTACAAATCCCTATCTTAAAAGGTGTGGTTGCTAGGGGCCATCTTCCTACCTCACCCTATTTCCTCCAGTACTCTGTCACTCCTCTTCATTTGACAATGCAACTACCGTTATTTAATGTAAAGTCTTCCTCAAATCACTCTGTAGCTATTTACTCTCTTCCAAGAACATTTTCACTCACTCTATCTCTTACCTTCCTATACATTTTACTCATGTATCTCTCAGCGTTCATGGACAGTAACAAATATTACTCGCCATCCCCATCGCCATCGCATTCTATTGTCTATCTGTCAACACACACACACACACACACACATATATACATATATCTAATATTATATTTTTATTTTTATGTTTTTGCTTTTGGTTTTTTACTGTTTCATTTCCCTATTAGTGGTTTTATCTCTAATTTAATTTCTACAGCGTGCACACACACACACACACACACACACCTATATGTAGCACCAGTACACCCGAATGAAATCGGGTTCTCTTCATCAAATGTGTGAAAAGGGGTCTACAATATCATCGCCACAACTTATGTATGTCTTCCTCACTCACTCACTCTTTTTCCTAATGATAATTATCATCGCCACCACAACACCACCAACACACAATCTGGACAATCTTTCTCTTATAACAAATCATGTTTACATTGCAACGACGTCTGCCACCTCCGCCGTCTCTATTTATTCTGCAAATGACCAGAACTCGGGAAACTTAGTTTAGTGTTCTATGGTCTATGACCAGAACTCGGGAAACTTGGTCGAGTGTTCTATGGTCTATGACCAGAACTCGGGAAACTGCTTGACTGTTCTATGGTCTATGACCAGAAATCGGGAAACTTGGTTGAGTGTTCTACGGTCTAGACAGAACTTGGGAAACTTGTTGTGTCCTCATCTTATAAAATGTGGCCCCAGTAGACCCAAATTAAATCGGGTTATATTAACCAAAAGGTGAAAAGGGGTATAAATGGGGCTGGAAGGGGATTAAAATTTAAAGGAGCGGGTTGTTTAGCAATTCTCTGTACATCAAGCTAAAAATTTGCTCCAGCCTTTTAATCGTCAATGTGTTGCCGTCATGATGAAGAAGTTCAATGCTGGCCATCGTGAGTCTACTGTCGTGAGAAAGAATCAAGTCAAAACTGGTTTTTAGGGATTTTCTTTTACATCAAGTTCAAACTTTTACGCCAGCCGTTGAACTGTCAATACGTTGCTGTCCGTCGTTAAGAAATGCCAGCCATGGTGACTCTACTATCCTCAAATTCTATCCCTTCAAACTTTGTTTCCAATATTTTATTATTTTTATTCAGCTCGCAAGTTCGTCTGTCCTTTTAAATGTTAGTGTTTTTTGCTGTCTGTCTTGAAGCAGACCTTTCCTTTGTAACTGCCTGATATTTATGATTGATCTTTCTAAATATTTTATTTCTCAACTTACTCAAGATCTTTTGGTTGTTTATAAATGGGAGAGAGATACATAAAGATAGAGAGTAAGAGAAAGCGATGGAGAGTCCGAGAGAAAGAAGAGTAAGAGAGTGGGAAAGTGAGAGAGAAAGAGAGAAAGGAGAACAAAGAGGGAGAATCATCATCATCATCACATCATCCGTTTAACGTCCGTTTTCCGTGTAGCACGGGTTGGACAGTTTGACAGGGGTCTGGGAAGCCAGGAGGCTGCACCAGGCTCCAGTCTGATCTGGCAGTGTTTTCGACAGGTGGATGCCCTTCCTAACGCCAACCACTCTGTGAGCGTAGTGGGTGCTTTTTTCGTGCCGCCTGCACAGGTGCCAGGGGGGCTGGCAGCGGCCACGATCGGTTGGTGCTTTTTACGTGCCACCAGCACAGAAGCCAGTCAAGGCGGCGCTGCAATCTCTCACACACACAGACACACATACACAGACGCGCGCACACATGTTTACGTACATACATTATACCTAATATGTATATATATATATATATAAATGTAAACGATTAGAAAATTACCTGTATGTATGTATTCAATAATACTACATATATATACATACATATAAACATGTATATAAACGTATATATCTACTATGTATACATATATATATATACACACATAAACACATATATCATATATATATCATATATATATATATACACACATATATATACATATATACACATCATTTACACCGACACTTACACACACACACAAAACCCACATACACACACACACACATATATACATCAGACATTTACCCCAGACAATGACCAAAAAGGTCAGTAGGGTGATCACTTGTTGATCAATATGGCTGATCAGAACACTTCAAAGTAACAACCCCATTTACCGCATCGTTGCGTCAGGTAAACAAACACTTAGCCTCTGTACACACCATTATTAATGTATGCAAGTGTGTAGAACGTGTATAGGCACTCACACACATACATACGTTTTCGAATTTGAATGTGTGTGTGTATGTATATATATATACATATACATACAAGTATATATACAGATATACGTGTCTACACATATATACATCTATATAAACTCTATGTCTTAGGAACTCTATATCTATCTATCTATCTATCTATCTATCTATCTATCTATCTATCTATCTATCTATCTATCTATCTATCTATCTATCTATCTATCTATCTCTCCCTCTCTCTCTCTATCTATCTATCTATCTATCTATCCATCTATCTATCTATCTATCTATCTATCTATCTATCTATCTATCTATCTGTGTACCCATCTATGTACCTAAATGTATGTATGTATGTATGTATGTATGTATGATATATATATTATACATGTATAGGCACGTATAAATTTATATCTATATACTTACATTCAGACACACAAAAACACACATATATATATATATATTACACACACACACACACACACAAATATATACACATATATACACATATATATAAATATACATACATAAACATATATATACGTATGCATACAGATGTACACACATATATACATATCTATATACACATTTTATATGTACGTACATACACATACATATATCTACACACACATTTATATATGTATATATGTATATGCGTATGTGTGTATATATATATATATATATATAATATACATATGTACATCTATACCTATATATGTATATGTATCTGTATACATTTACGTATATATATATACATATACACATGCATATATACATATACATGCTTATATATATACGTATATATATATATATATATATACATACATACATACATACATACATACATACATACATACATACATACATACATACATACATACATACATACATACATATATATATAGTTATGAAAACACATATTTAAGTATGTATATATTTAAGTATGTATATATTTAAGTATGTATATATTTTTACATTTAGTATAGGTTTTATTTATTGGAAACATACAAAGGTGAGTTATGTTGTATTTATTTATAATACTATGTTGAAAATTAGTCTTCATCTTAGCATTTTGTATTTACACATTGGAATTGTAATTTTTGTCCTTCTGTAGTATTACTCGATACTTACCATAATGGTGGAACTACATCTGCGCCATTATGCATCATGTTACTTTACCATCCATCATCATACTCTTTTACTCTTTTACTTGTTTCAGTCATTTGAATGCGGCCATGCTGGAGCACCGCCTTTAGTCGAGCAAATCGACCCCGGGACTTATTCTTTTGTAAGCCCAGTACTTATTCTATCGGTTCTCTTTTGCCGAACCGCTAAGTGACAGGGACGTAAACACACAAGCATCGGTTGTCAAGCAATGCTAGGGGGACAAACACAGACACACAAACACACACACACATATATATACATATATATACATATATACGACAGGCTTCTTTCAGTTTCCGTCTACCAAATCCACTCACAAGGCATTGGTCGGCCCGGGGCTATAGCAGAAGACACTTGCCCAAGATGCCACGCAGTGGGACTGAACCCGGAACCATGTGGTTGGTTAGCAAGCTACTTACCACACAGCCACTCCTGCGCCTCATCATCAAGATTCCTTCATTGATGCAGCCAGGTTTTTTGGGTGCCTTTCTAGACGCTCTCATAGTCATCATTGCCACTGGTCTGTTCTAGGTCCTTATCGCAGGGTCGCTGTATTGTGATCTATCCAGTTCTTGATGTCTCGCTGAATAAGCATCAGGATTGTTGCCATAGTAACGAAGCTAAAGCATGCTGAGTAAATCCGCTTGGCACAGATTGACCTTGAACTCCGCTGTGCATGCGCACTAAGCTTTAACGTTCTAGCTCACTTCCGCCGTTTACAGCAGTGCTTGGAAGGAAGGTGTGTAGCGTGTGATCGTCGCATTGACCATGACAGAGAAAGTTGAGTAGAGAATCTGCATCAAATTTTGCCAAAAGCTTGGCGATACCTGCTCAAAGGCCTACGCAAAGTTTCAGGAATTGTGTGGAGTGTATGAGCAGCACACAAGTGTACGAGTGGTTCAGACATTTTCAAGATTGCCAAAAACTGTCGATAGTGACGAACGTTCTGGGAGACCCGCAACGAGCAGAACTGGGAAAAATATCGCAGATATGTGTGCAGCTGTGAAGGAAAATTGTCGAATCACAATCCGTGAGTTGTCAGAAGATGTGCAAATTATTTACAGTTCAGTTCAGTCCATTATCACCGAAGATTTGGTTATGAGACACGTGTCTGCCAAGTTTGTGCTAAAACTGCTTTCAGCTGACCAAAAGGACATTCGGATTTCAGTTGCATAAGATGTCCTTGATTGTGTCGAGAATGATGAAAACTTTTTGAAAACGTCCATAACGGGTGATGAATCGTGGGTCTATGGGGATACCCCCGAAACAAAGGTTCAATCTCCGCAGTGCAATGAGTCGAAGACACTGTTGACTGTTTCCGTCCAATAAATAATAATAAACGTCAATCTCCGCTAGCTTTAAACATTATTATGATTTCTGAAGGATTAATTTTCAGTTTGGACATGTAGACTCAGGAAATAAATATAGGGACTTTAATTTAATTTAACCAGCAACATTTCATTACAGAAAAAGCGTCAGACGATTTTTAGAAGTTTTAAGCCCTGTTTGTTTTTATCCTCGAGAAATAACAAGTTTTTACAGGCATGCGCTTCCAGAGTCATGAAATTTCATCGACATCGTATACTTGTTCTGTTGCGTAACTCTCTCCGGCAAACATTTTTTTCCCACTGCATAGTAGCTGTCTCTAAATCAGCACTGACCGCTTCTCCAGATATTTTTTATGTTGTGCAAATTTATGTGTTATGCGCAAACTTTTCAAACCAGCCTTTACTAGCAGAAAAAACATTTTCATTAGAAGTTTTAATTTTCGGTTTCACTATACAAACTTTCGTTTTCTTTTTTAAACAAGGTTGTTGTTGACATCCTTTTTGTCTCGGGAGACAATGGAGTTGCGCATAAAATATTCTAGTCCGGCTTTTACATTTCATGTCCTAATACATCTCCTGCTGTGGCTGTGTAGTCCTAATCTGGACAAACACTCCCTCTGGCAGTTGCCGCAAATGTAGCGAAGACTTTGCCTGGCTGGTAGTTATAAATTAGTTTCTTGTTGACGTATTTTCTTGTCTTTCCATTTCTCCCCTCTCTCTCTCTGTCACTCCTTTGTATTCCCTCTTTTACGGTACGTCGTCAATCTCCACGGTTGCTGGCAACTGCTTCCCAGTTGCTAATATTGATGTTGCAGGCCTTCATGTCCCTTTTACAAACATCCTTGTATCGCAAGAGCGGTCTTTCCACAGATCTAGTGCCCCTAGCAAGCTCTCAGTATTACTATTTTTTTTATTGCCCACAAGGGGCTAAACATAGAGGGGACAAACTAGGACAGACAGACGGATTAAGTCGATTATATCGACCCCAGTGCGTAACTGGTACTTAATTTATCGAGCCCTAAAGGATGAAAGGCAAAGTTGACCTCGACGGAATTTGAACCCAGAACGTAACAGCAGACGAAATACGGCTACGCATTTCGCCCGGCGTGCTAACGTTTCTGCCAGCTCGCCACCTTATCTCCGTATTACGCTGATTCTGATCCTCGGTGCATGCACTCAGTATTTTCATCTTAAGCATCATGCTAAATTTGTGAAAAAAAAATAAGGTCTGAGTAATAAGGAGAGTAGCTTCTTGAGTTACTTAATTGTCTTTTTGTTGTAACGCATTGATCTCATGTACACGTTGTAAGCTTGAATATTTGGCAATGTGGATATTTTTCTCCGCATAAGTTTTTCTGAAATAAGAAGTTTAATATCGAGTGTAATCCATTTACGGTTCCCTTTCGCACTACCACCTTCAGTCCCACTTGACTGCTCTGCAGACATCTTGAATTGTAGGTAAATCTGACAGCAGTGGTGGTCAGCACTTGTCCACAACAAATATGTAGTAAAAGAAACATAGCAGAAAAAGTATTTCGTGAGAGTAAAACGAAAAAGAAGAAAAACTTATAAAATCATATATATATATATATATATAGGCACAGGAGTGGTTGTGTGGTAAGTAGCTTGCTTACCAACCACATGGTTTCGGGTTCAGACCCACTGCGTGGCACCTTGGGCAAGTGTCTTCTACTATTGCCTCGGGCCGACCAAAGCCTTGTGAGTGGATTTGGTAGACGGAAACTGAAAAGGAGCCCGTCGTATATATGTATATATATATATGTATGTGTTTGTGTGTCTGTGTTTGTCCTCCCCCAACATCACTTGCCAACCGATACTGGTGTGTCTACGTCCCCGTAACTTAGCGGTTCGGCAAAAGAGACCGATAGAATAAGTACTAGGCTTACAAAGAATAAGTCCTGGGGTCGATTTGCTCGACTAAAGGTGCTCCAGCATTGCCACAGTCAAATGACTGAAACAAGTAAAAGAGAGTAAAAGAGAGTAATATATATATATAAGAATGGAAATATGATAAACGAGCGAAGGAATAAGGTGAGAGAATGTACTTACAATTATAGTTAGTTGTAGGTTTATCAGGTTCATCGGCACATCTGATTTAAACCATAAAAACTGTACAGTCTAATCTCTCACGCACATACATGCACATACATCCGCGCATACACCTTGCGTTGTGCTGATATACAATATATGTAGATACATACATTGATATCATACTAATACTATTATAGTTGTCAACATTTAGTTATTCAAAAGTTGTTAGATTGATAGTGGTAATAATGTTCGTTTTGCTGGTTTTGGTGTTGGTGATAGTGATCATGGCGGTGGTGACGATAGTCATAGTGTTATTGTAAATGTATCATCGTTACTGTATGATATTAAGTCAATTTTTATTGATGAATGATCAAAAATATTTATTCAACTTTTAAAATACATCTGGGTATTATCTCGTGTCATTGTGTTTTTATTTTAGACAGAATTGCTTATCTTGTTCATAGTAATGCTACTGTGGTGGTTGGCCATTAAAGAGTTAGTGTGTTGGTAATGGGCTGTGCTTTCATTGGTTTTAATGTTGGTATTGATGAAAGAGGTGGTGGTGAAGGCTGATTTATACATAAATTTATACGTACGTACACACGCAGAAAGATAGTCAGAGTGACAGAGAGAAAGTAGATAGGTAGACGAAGAGGTAGATATGTAAGTCGGTGGATAGTAGAGAAAGAGGTCGGTCGAGAGATAGATAGAGAGGTAGGTAGATAGATAGAGAAGTAGACAGACAGACGGACAGACTGACAGGCAGACTGACAGACAGACAGACAGTCAGACAGACAGACAGATAGATAGATAGATAGAGAGATAGATAGACAGATAGATAAACAGACAGAAAGACAGACAGATAGATAGATAGATAGATAGACAGACAGAAAGACAGATAGATAGATAGCTAGATAGATAGACAGATAGATAGATAGACAGATAGATAGACAGACAGATAGGTAGGTAGGTAGGTAGATAGATAGATAGATAAACAGACAGACAGGCAGACGGACGGATAGATAGATAAGTTTCTTTATTGGCCACACAGGGCTGCACACAGATGGGACAAGTTACAAAGATAAACAGACAGATAGATAACGGTACTAAATAGGGACAAGGAAATTTATACAACCAGTCAAATATTCGTCAGGAAGAATTCCACCTGACATTCCGTAAAAGTTTATGGTGGCGCATACAGAAACATTTAAATAAACACACACACACACACACTCACTCACACTGTCACACTCACACACACACGCGTACATGCATATATGGTTTTGAAATTGTTAGCTATACCTTGATGGTAGTTAAAATACAGAAAAGTGGCGTTTTGGCTAAGAAGAATGAATAATTTTTAAGTGTTAAAATTCATTGGAGTTTGCCAAAGGGTGAAACTAAAGAACGTATCCCGAAATTACCAGTCAAACTTTACAATTTCCGTGAGCGTGAAGCCCCGTAACATGAAGTTTTCGTGACGTAGTTGTCGTAACCTGTAATAATTACGCTTCTTATAAATCTATAGGGTCAGAAACGAGGAGACATTGTTTTGTATCGGCTTCGGTTTTTTTAGTGACTTGGAAGGATGAAAAACAAAACCGACCTTGTTGGGAATTGAACTCAGAACCTAAAGAAGTGTTTGACATTTTGTTCATCTGATTACTGATTTCACCCATCCACTCTTTATTTATTCTAATTTATTTTTATTTATGCGCCCTTTTCAAACCTAACCAGGCTCATGGGCCCGGTTTCCCGGTTTCTATGGCGTATGTGTTCCCCACAGCTGGACGGGACGCCAGTCCATCGCAGCGTTACTCAAGAAACAGGAAGAAAGAGTGAGAGAAAGTTGGGGCGAAAGAGTACAACAGGAGTTTCCACCACCACCCCCTGCCGGAGCCTCGTGGAGCTTTAGGTGTTTTCGCTCAATAAACACTCACAAAGCCAGGTCTGGGAATCAAAACCGCGATCCTCCGACCGCGAGTCCGCTGCCCTAAACACTGGGCCATTGCGCCTTCACAATTATTCTAATATTGGTGTCAAATTTTGGCACAAGGTGGGAAGGAGCAATTTTGGAGGGAGGGACTAAGTCGATCAGATCGACCCCAGTACTCAACTGGTACTTATTTTATCGACCTCTCGAAAAGGACGAAAGGCAAAGCTGATCTCGTTGGTATTTCAACTCAGAACGCAAAGACAGATGAAA
>NC_043019.1:6313100-6320600 GCF_006345805.1 Octopus sinensis | reverse complement strand
TAAACAGTGACGTAGACTGCCTCTACTTAAAACGAAAGCAAGGCGATAGAGGCTTAACAACGACCCAAAATGCCTTTCAATATCGTATTATATCCTTTCGGAAACATCTTTTAACCACCAAGTGTCGAAGTGCATCCCTTGATCAAGTTTGCATACACGAGGCTGATAACATCATAAGACTTGTAAGGCGGCTCCTTGAGCAACACTCTTTGTCTGATAACCTAGAATACATGTCCAAAGAAGTCGCACGACTCTACCGCAACGTATCATCAGATGAAAGGATGAGCCTATATGAGCAGAAGACTATGCATAGATATGTTAGTAGAAAGCACCGAGAGATAGTAATTTTGGTCATCAAAGCAGTCTATCATAGACCAATAGCCAGATTACTACCTCCCACTTTGAAGGGTATGCGTTTGCAATCCAAGAACAGGAGATATCCTCCAAGTACCTGATGCAGAAAAGGGATAGAGATGCAGGAAAAGCCGTAAAATGTGACAACCGGTGCAAACTTTGTGGAGTTTACGCTGAAGATATCACCCACTTCGTAAGCAGTTGCCCGAAAATGTCATCACGGTATTATCTACCGATGAGACATGATGTTGTAGTTAGGACACTCTATAATGAAATCCGTCGGAAGGATAATCCCAGGGACAAAGAAATAAGAACCCACAATATAGTAGAAGCCATAGCCACTCATAATAAAAAGGAATACTGGTGGAATGTACCAGTGAAAACCTTAATAAAATGTAAGCACAACAAACCTGATATAATGATTTGGAAAAGAGAAAAGAAACTGTGCACAGTTGTGGAAATTAGCTGCCTGGTGGATGTTAACATAAAGCTGAAGATCAGTGAAAAAGAGAACACCTATGCTGAACTATTGAGAAATCTACAGTTACTTTGTTCTGATTACAAGTTCAGGTTTATACCTGTAATTATTGGGGCCCTGGGATATGTAACACATTGCCTAAATACCAAAACCAGAAAGGTGAAAGTTAATTCGAAGGATACAGCTCTAGTCCATCACTGGAACTATAAAAATCTGTAAAACTTTCCAGAAGTTTATCATTTAAATATATATGAGCATATCTAGATATGCAACTATGAGAATACATACATATATTGGGTTGGCAACTATGTTCCCGCCGTTTTAAAAATTTTGGAATAAATTGCGTTTTTATATTTTGGAATCTATTTTTTTCGAGAATTCTATTTTTGAATCATTTTGGAATATATTTTGTTTTTTTTACTAGTTAATTTTTGTTAATTTTTATTTGTTTTCAGATCATTAAAATGGAATGTCATGTTAAGAAAAACTAGCATTTTTGACACCTCCTTTTTCCTTTTAATGAAGCTTCTAGGGCCGCAAAAGCTGCTTGCGACATTTGTGCTGTGTATGGAGAGGGTGTCATAGCTGAAAGAACTGCTCGTGATTGGTATGGCAAGTTCAAAAGTGGAAATTTTGATCTCAAAGACGCACCTCGTTCTGGCCGTCCAGTTGAGTTCGATGAAGAGCGATTAAACCAACTTTTGCACGAAAATTCTCGTCAAATGACAAGGGAAATGGCAGAGAAAATGGAATGCCCTCACACTGCTATAGAGAAGCATCTTCACTCGATAGGAAAGGTTCAGAAGTATGGAGCATGGGTTCCGCATGCTTTAAGTAACAACAACGAAAATCAACGAGCCACAATCTCCGCTGGTTTGCTTGCTCGTCACCGCTGAACTCATGGACACAAGCAACGATTTCTTTACCGAATCGTTACTGGTGACGAAAAAGAGTGCCTATACATCAATATGAAGCAGCGTAAGGAATGGCTTAGCCCCGGTAAACAAGCGACAACGCGCGTGAAATAAGATCTTCATCCGCGTAAAACGATGTTGTGCGTATGGTGGGACTGGGAAGGGATTATCTATTACGAATTGCTTGAACGGAGCTAAACGGTCAACGCAGAACTCTATGTTCAACAGATGGAACGACTCAACACGGCTATTCAAGAGAAAAAAACCTAATCGGCAGCATGGAGTTCTTCTGCTGCACGACAACGCCCGACCTCATATCGCCAATATGACCAAGGAAGCCATTCAAACGCATGGCTGTGAAGTGCTGTCACATCTGCCGCATTCTCTTGATTTGGCACCAACGGATTTCCACCTCTTTTGATCTCTTTCAATGCTATGCGCGGAGATTCGTTCAATACTGATGCAGAATTGAGAGCTTGGTTGGATCAATTTTTCGAATCGAAATCGGGTGATTTCTACCAACGAGGTATTGAAAATTTTATTGAACGTTGGGAAGAAGTTGTGAACAACAAGGGTGAATATATTATTGATTAATTAGTTGTTAGTTTTTATTAAACCTTTTAAAAAATTTTAATTTAATTAAAAAAAAACGGCGGGAACTTAGTTGCTAACACAATATTATATAAATGCACACTTGCATATATCACTATATATATATGTATGTGTGTGTATGTATGTATGTATGTATGTATGTATGTATGTATGTATGTATGTATGTATGTATGTATGTATGGTATATGTGTGTGTGTGTGTATTTGTGTGTGTGTGCGTGTGTGTGTGTGTTTGTCCCCCATCACCATTTGACAACTAGTATATTTTTTATAATTCAATGATTTTAGGAATGGTATAAAAATTGTTTAATTATTTTGTATTTTTCAATTTGCTGCAGATAAATTTTTACAGCAAAATCTTATGTGGACCCCCCCCAAGGGCTATACATAGGCCTTGGTTGAAATCCACTCATTTAGTGTCTCCTTCTATGATTCGATGAAAAATACCAGAAACAACATAACATAAACAGCAATAGCAACAATAACAACAGCAACAGTAGCAACAACAGCAATTATAGTAAAGACTAAATTGTAAAACTTCAAATATCTTTTTAAAGCGAAAGTGAAAGTAACTGAATTATCCAATGTCTGTCCTCCGTTGCTGTTAGCAAATTTTTACTTGAATTCTCACTAGTTTTCTAATATTTCATTTACCATAAAATTGATATGTTTTTGTGCTCGTCTCAGAGAGAGAAGCTAATGTTTCTTGGAGATAATATCCATGAATAACTGATGAAAGCGGTAACAATATATGGTATATTCATCATATACGTATATGCGTACACCTGCAAAACGATACACATATATTTACGCACAAACACATCACAAATGCATATATACACACACATACACATACACATGTATATAGTAGATGTATGTATATACTTATATACATATACTCATACACATATACAAATACACACAGAGTATTATTAAAAATACAGACACAGGGCACTTATTTACAATGTTGTAGCTTTCGAATGATGCCACCTTTTAGACTTAGTGGTCAGGCCAGCATTCCCTCCTGAACGGAAAGCCTATCCATCGCAGGGTTGCCATCACTGGTTGAGTGGGCTGGAGGAAGGCGGGAAATGAAGGGTTTTGCTCAAGAACACAACGTGCAGCTGGTTTGGGAATCAAAACTACGATTTTGCAATCATGAGCGCAATGTACATCAACGGGGACACACACATACACACACACACACACACGCACAAACGCGCACACACACACACAAATGCACACACACACACACGCACACACTCATACGCACACACGCACATACACACGCACACACACGCACAAACGCACACACACATACACACACACGCACACAAGCACACACACGCACACACATACACACACACGCACACACACACACGCACACACGCACACACACACACACACGCACACACACACGCACACACACGTACACACACACACACACGTATGCATACAGAGGTATACATGCAACATGTCTGCCGTCACAGGTCATGTTCGATCAAAAATGCCAGTGACACCAACTGTTACCAAACCAACGGTTTTCAGACACATTGACTTCGTTATTCAATGTGATGCAGTCATCAAGGGCCGTTGGCATTTTGTATTTATCAGATTTGGGGCTAGCAGTCTGCTAAGCTCTACTTGACAGCAGACGTATCTCAGTTTCATGTCCCAAAAGCACAACGCGTTGTCCGATTACGATAAGTAACCCTCGACGAGACAATCGTAAACCTAACAGCATAACTGTTAGGCTGCGCACTTTAGAACTTTTTATCATTTATCTTTTATCATTTACTTGTATCAATCACTTGACTGCGGTCATGCTGGGGCAACGCCTTGAAGGGTCTTGGTCGAACAAATCGACCCCAGGACTTATTTTATAAAGCCTAGTACTTATTCTATCGGTCACTTTTGCCGCACAGCTAAGTTACGGGGACAAAGAGTGCAAACGTTTTTTGTTTTAGTTTCATATTTCTTTACTGCCCACAAGGGTTAATTCCTCGGCGGAATTTGAACTCAGAATGTAGCAGCAGACGAAATACCTATTTCTTTACTACCTACAAGCGGTTAAACATAGAGAGGACAAACAAGGACAGACAAACGGATTAAGTCGGTTATATCGACCCCAGTGCGTAACTGGTACTCATTTAATCGATCCCGAAAGGATGAAAGGTAAAGTCGACCTCGGCGGAATTTGAACTCAGAACGTAGTTTCAGATGAAATACCGCTAAGCAGTTACGCACCGGGGTCGATAAAATCGACTTAATCCGTTTGTCTGTCTTTGTTTGTCCTCCCTCTGTTTAGCTCCTTGTGGGTAGTAAAGAAATAGGTATTTCGTCTGCCGCTGCGTTCTGAGTTCAAATTCCGCCGAGGTCGACTTTGCCTTTCATCCTTTCGGGGTCGATTAAATAAGTACCAGTTACGCACTGGGGTCGATGTAATCGACTTAATCTGTTTGTCTGTCCTTGTTTGTCCACTCTATGTTTAACCCCTTGTGTGCAATAAAGAAATAAGAAATACTATGCTGAAGATTTACACTCACACACGCACACACACACACACACACACACACACACACACACACACACACACACACACACACACACACACACACACACATATATTCTTTTATTTGTTTCAGTCATTTGACTGCGGCTATGCTATGCATCGTCTGGAATAGTTTTAGTCGGGCAAGTCGACCCCCAGAGCTTATTTTGTCAGCCTAGTACTTATTCTATCGGAATAATTTTGTCGAACCGCTAGGTAACGGGGTCGTAAACACACCAAAACCGGTTGTCAAGCGGTGATGCGGGGAGCAAACAAAGACATGAAGACACACAGAGACATATACGACAGGCTTCGTTCAGTTTATATATATATATATATATATATATATAGTTGAAATGTAAAGTAGCATCTAGAAAATTTACTGTCATGTAGGAGTTTTCGAAAGAGATAGGTTGGTTAAAGTTGGCGAAGAATTTGTGTGTTTTCTGGATTTTTCTAATGCAGATTTAGTAAGGCCGGTTGTAATTAACAATGCATCGTCCCTGTATAAACCCCCTTTGATATGAGAGAATTGTGTGCGAAGCTGTTGAAGAAGGTACAGTTCGACTAGGTCCGTGACCTGCGCGGATGAGCCCATGGTTATATCGATGTTTCTCACTAAGTTGCTTCTCTTAGTGTTTAGGTTAGCGCGAAACCAAAGCTTATTATCAAAGGTTATGATTTAGTTCTTGGGTTATGGGCGCACACCTGAAACCAACACTAATAGGCACACTGATACTAACAACACTAATTACATTATAACCACTACAACTAATAATAAATATACTTCAACTACTAATAGGAATTACAATAATATTAATACTAACACCAACGGCGATATTACCATTACTGGAAACTACAATTATTGACACTCCTACCATTAACACAACTATTAATAGCCGCAATGATAACATCACTAATACTACCTCCTCTACCACCGCCAATACCAACACTACTACTAATGATATTATTACTGCCCCTGCTGCTGCTGCTGCTTTTGCCGCCGCTGCCGCCGCTGTCGCCGCTGCCGCCGCTGCCGCCGCTTACGCCGCTGCCGCCGCTTACGCCGCTGCCGCCGCTGCCGCCGCTGCGCCGCTGCCGCCGCTGCCGCCGCTACCGCCGCTGCCGCCGCTGCCGCCGCTGCCGCCGCTGACGCCGCTGCCGCCGCTGCCGCCGCTGCCGCCGCTGCCGCCGCTGCCGCCGCTGCCGCCGCTGCCGCCCCCCGCCGCGCCGCCGCTGCGCGCTGCCGCCGCTGCCGCCGCTGCCGCCGCTGCCGCCGCTACCGCCGCTAACGCCGCTGCCGCCGCTACTCCTGCTACCGCTGCCGCCGCCGCTGCTGCTGTTGCTACTACTACTACTACTACTACTACTACTAATAATAATAATAATAATAAAAATAATAATAATGGTAACGCTCGCGTTGAAATCGATACTAGAAACGACAGCAATAATAGCAGCAATATCACAATCGATTCACCTAATACCACCTTAGCCACTACCAGTACTACCTCATCTCTCTCCAATTAACCACCGAGGAACCGATAACTACTGCTGCAGATCCCGGACAGATTACCTGCTTCAAGCCCAATGCAGAAGATTCAACGCCGTATACCGATGCACCGTTCACAACACGGTAAATAATTCATGTAGCTACTACATTAGTTCTAGTACCAATTTTAAATAAAGGTATTACGCGCATTTAAACTCGTTTAAGCATAAGGAGAATAGTAATTTCACATCACTAGCCAGTCACATACACCATCTAATTAAGAAAAAATATATTATAACATTTCCTGGCCATAATAAACTCGGGTACCCCATATCAGAGCCAACACTCTAGTTGCAGACTTAGCTTAAAAGAAGCTCTCAAAAGTCTAGCCCTCAACTTACCACAGTTGCTTAATAAATCATCATCATCATTGTTCGACCGTGGTTGAGACAATGGAAATTACCATGCTACGCCAGACTTCACGGTCCATCATGGCATTACGGAGGTCCTGTTGCTGGATGCCTGTATCCCTGGAGATTACATCAGGGTAGGAGAGTGTGCGCCCTCTGGTATTGCGAGTAGATGGCTTCCAGAGGAGAAGAGTAGAAATTGCCTCGTTTTCAGCTCGACAACAATGTCCAGCAAACTGGACTCTCCTACCCTTCACAAGAGACGACACAGGTGGTAGTTTCCCATATATTTGCATTTTGATTGGATGACGCTTCCCCGAGAGATTTTGAGCGAGTGTAGGTTCCATCCAACCGCCTCTCAAGCTTCTTTGATAACGTCCAGGTTTCTGAGCCATATTGTAGAATTGGTTTGACTGTGGCTTTGAAGATTTCAAGTTTGAAGTCTCTACTTAGATTTGATGACCAGATCTTATGCAAGTCATTACAGGCTGACCAGGCCATACCCTTTCTAGTTAGAAAATCTTTTCCAGATGATGATATGCATGATCCAAGATATTTGTAATCAGAAACCATATTTAAGGGCGTATTGTTGAGAGTATGGATGATGCAATCACTGCTGGACAGGCACTTGTTTACATATTCAGTCTTGGCCTCATTGAGGTAAAGACCTACACAATTTGAGGCTTGGTCAAG
>NC_043019.1:6305600-6308100 GCF_006345805.1 Octopus sinensis | reverse complement strand
TCCTTATATTATTTACACACCTTTCACAATGTTTACTGTTTACTTTGCCCTTTTACGGTCTTCCTTACCGCTATCCGATCTTTCTTACGTCATCTTATCATGTTCCACACTTAAGTTTAGTGTCTTCCTTACATAATCTCAATGTCTTCCTAAATTTTCTAAATCCTCTCTTTTACTTTTTTTTTGCTCTTATCCTAAGATTTAGTCACATACTTTTTTTTTTCCTATCTTCGGATTTTGTTGATGTTTTTCTTGAATCTTTTGACGCTTTTCAGCATAATGTTCACTGACTTCCTTACATTTTTTACATTTTCTCTTGTCTTTTACATTACATTGTATTACAGGAATCTTTATATTTCCCTAATTTGGCTAATGTTTTCACTCTTTTCTGCATTAGATATTGTCTTCCATATTTTATTGACTTCCATATATTTTTCGGTTTTCCTTACATTTTTATTTCGTTTTTAGATTTGGTTTGCAAGATTCTTTATATGAGTTCGTGTGTTGAAGCATATTCTGTTGTGTCTGGGGAGAGTCATTTTCTTTTTGTGCCTTATAATATAACACACTCATATACTTTTTTACACTTTTCATTTATTTCTTTCCACCATTCTTTTACCTTTTACTTCCTTCCATACATTTCGTCTGCTTTACATTATTATTTTCATAATTATATTATTGCCATCCTTACTTGTTTTTAATCCCTACTTCACATATCAAATTTCTATAATCATATTTTTGCCTTTCTTCTATATTTCTCTCTTCCTTGCATTTCTTATTCCTTCTGTTCCATATCTTTCAAAATTTCCTTCTTCTACTTATTCCCTTACATTTTATCTCTCTGTTCATTGCAGTATTCCACACATTTCGCACTGTCTTCTCTAACGTTACTTCCATACTATTTTGAGTTGTCTCCTTTACACGTTTACAGTTTCTATTAAATTCTTTAGGGACCTTTGTTTCTTTACTGCTTTACTTTCTCACAATTATATTTAATTGATTTTTACTATTTTCTCACGTTTTATTTTAGTCTTTATTTTTGCAATTTTCATTAAATGTATCTTAACTTATTTTTTTTACATATATATTTTTGTCATTTTACACTTTTTTTAAAACCTCTTTCCGGCATATGATATATTTATTATATTCTTATTGCTATCCTTACTTTCTTTTTCCCTTGCATAGATTAACTGTTTTCTTACATTTTTATTCTAACTCCCTTAATAACATACAGACATACACACATTTTTTTTTTTACTTTCTCGCTTACTTAATTATTCTACTATCCTTACACTTTTAAATCAAATTTTTACCGACTTCTTACAACTCTTACTAATTGTTACATCGAAATGACTTACCCAGCATCAAATGGAATATTATTATCATGGCCCCTCCTCACTCACTTGTGATTCGCAATTCTCATCTCTGTCACTTCAAGAGACTACACAAATTCCAATAACTTGCGGTATACATCAGGAGAAAGAGTAAACCGTCTTATTGTTGATACCAGAGATAGTTTGTTCCTTCTCGAGCCATCCCTGACTCATAAGGGTCGGTTTTCCGGTTTCCTTGGTGTATAGGTTCCCCACCTGGACGGGACGCCGGTCCGTCGCAGTTGAGCTGCAAGATGCAGGAGGAAAGAGTGAGAGAAAGTTGTGGCGAAAGAGTCAGCAGAAGTTCGCCATTACCTTCTGCCGGAGCCGCGTGGAGATTAGGTGTTTCGCTCATATACGCACACATCGCCCGGTCTGAGATTCGAACCCGCGATACCTCGACCGCGAGTCCGCTGCCCTAACCACTAGGCCATGTGCTTCCACTGATAACAGAGATACGCCCTGTTAATGCACTTCAAGCCATTGGCAGTAAACAATCCAGATGTATCACCCTAGATCTAGCAGTCAGTCACACAAGTTTAAGAATTAACCTCTGCTGCCCGTATAAAAAGTCACTAGTTCCATTAAGCCGCTTGAAATCTTTTCACTTCTGACATTCTCCGATGCCCTGTAATTCAGACCACCCCAAAATCTTAACAGACTAAATGGAAATGGCGTTAGCCCCAAGAATGGCGAGGGCGATTCGCTGGAACAGCCGCTCTAACTCACTGGGAATGCACTTGCAGATAACCATATCTGCCGCGATAGCAGTGAGTAGGGCCATGGTCCGGTTGCCGGGAACACCAGAGGTCTCCACTGCAACAGGCTCCGGCATAAATCTGTCAGGGAGCGGCCGACACTTTGACAGTTTGTTTTTCTCAGGCTGACGAGCAGCGGAGCCTGGGTTGGTAGCCGAACGCGCCAAGTTGTTGCTGGAAAAGGTGTCAGAGAATGTGGGATACCAGATGAGGGGCCTACCCGTATAAACTACAACCCATATATGTTGGTCATCGAATCTCAGTGTGAATCAACAACAAGTTTAGTTACACCCAGTAAAGACTGATGCCATTGAAAGTGAAGACGCGTGGCTGAGTGGTTAGGGTGTTCGGTTCACGATCGCACGATCG
>NC_043019.1:6248184-6305500 GCF_006345805.1 Octopus sinensis | reverse complement strand
AGCTACTTACCACACAGCCACTCCTACGCCTATAGAATATCTATTAAATATAATATTCCATATGGAATAATTTCTGTGGTTTTAAAGGTGTGTTTGGGAAAATGAATTAAGTCATTACCTGCATTGTGTACAACGAGATCTGGAACGAATATGTGCATATTTATTCTCATTGCGTTTTGGCAGGTTCAGACGCAAAATGTACCAGTCATTGTAGTGTACGTTAAAGGAGAAAAACTCTCTTTTATGACGATAGTGTGTTCAACACACTCGACTTATTGGTGCAGAGGATTGCAGGACACCGGTGTTTCAACACATGTCTTCTCATCCAGAAGTACCACTGATCTATGAATCTAAACCAAACAGCTGGCTTTTGTTTATACTTTTAGCGAATAAAATTGTTTGATGATCGGTATTTATATCTACCAATCGATAAACAATTATTATTTGCACCGTGTACAGCGAAGTCTGGAACGGATATTTGCTTATTATTATATTTGCGTATTTATTCTTAATTCATCTTAATAAAACTAATGTTCCAACAAAACTAAAGAAAAATCAACAAAACATAGAATAAGGCTATAAAACTGATTTTCTTAAATAAAATAGATTGTTTATTCCAAATTGTAATATACATATATATGTTCAATTAAAGGTTAAAAACCTCATTAAGAGATAATAAAATCCAATGAATATACTGGTTTATTATCTATTACAAAAAGTATTGAATATTACATTTAATATTCACCTGTAAGGTAATTGGATAAACCGGAGTTTATATATATTTTTCAGAAAATATGAAAATAGAGAGAATTAAATTAATAATTATTTTTTAATTACAAAATTGGACATCATCTCTGACAGTTATTTCGATTCAAGACTATAACCTTGGGGCCATAGTAATCCGTACCAGTACTTACCTCGCGTACCTAGTCGTTTAGATCACCTGTGAACTGAACCTCCATACTTTGTATGAATTGTCATGCAGAGCACTCAATATAGGTAATGCTCACTATGACAAACAATTCCTCAACATCTCACGGATATACCCATTCCATCTCATAAAACTTTTCTACTATTATTTAGCAAAACAAATGATCTTATCAGAAGAATGAGATGGAAGGCCTTCTTTTACGATAATAAACACAAGTCGGATGAAAGCAATGATTTCCCTATTTGTCTCTGATGACGGAATATTCCATACTCTGGGATATCCCACAAACAGCTGTAAGACGTTGATTTTTTTCCAGTAATGACGATGTTTGAGTGCTCTGCATGATAATTCATACAAAGTATGGAGGTTCAGTTCACAGGTGATCTAAATGACTAGGTACGCGAGGTAAGTGCTGGTACGGATTACTATGGCCCCAAGGTTATAGTCTTGAATCGAAATAACTGTCAGAGATGATGTCCAATTTTGTAATTAAAAATAATTATTAATTTAATTCTCTCTATTTTCATATTTTCTGAAAAATATATATAAACTCCGGTTTATCCAATTACCTTACAGGTGAATATTAAATGTAATATTCAATACTTTTTGTAATAGATAATAAACCAGTATATTCATTGGATTTTATTATCCCTTAATGAGGTTTTTAACCTTTAATTGAACATATATGTAATATGGCTTGAGATATTTGCCTTGCCTTAACGTTTGTTATCCTCTTTAACAATTATATATCCGCTGCATCGGAAATCTGCAATGGCTCCATAAATACCGTCTCGGCTACGACCTTGGAGCCTTAGTAATCTGTTACAGCATTTACCTAGCGTACCTAATCGTTTAGATCACCTGTGAACTAAACCACAATAGTTACTATGTATGTATATATGTATGTATGTATGTATGTATGTATGTATGTATGTATGTATGTGTGTAAGTATGTGTGTATGTATGTATGTATGTAAGTATGTATGTATGTATGTATGTATGTATGTATGTATGTATGCATGCATGCATGCATGCCTGTATGTATGTAAGTATGTATGTATGTAAGTATGTATGTATATATGTATGCATGCATGCCTGCATGTATGTAAGTATGTATGTATGTATGTCTGTATGTATGTATGCATGCTTGCATGTATGTATGTATAAGATATAAACCGGTGTTACTATGAAATATTAGTTTTAAATCAAGTCTGTCTACTTTGATTGAAGACTTTATTTCGAATAAAGTAGCAAAGTATATAAAATATATTGAAAATTTAATACTTTTTACTAAATGTAGAGAAAGTGACAATACATTATACAATCTTTTGTTTGTTAATTTCCCACCTACGCACACATATATATCCATACATACTAGACTAATAATTACCTGCTGGCTGACAATATTGTACGTGAACAAAAACTATCGACTCGCGATCAAATTGAATATTCAAATGACTTAACTCATACTAATGGACCTTTACAGTGAATTAGTTGGTGGTATGAAATATACCTCATATTTCTTTGTTAGAAATACAGTTGCCGATTTTAATGAAGCTCTGGTTTCATTATCTAAAGTACTTTAAAACAAAACAAAAGCAAAATATTACTTAATTATATGTTGTAGTTTAATGATTCATAAATTTTCATCCTCATTTGACTTTTTGAAGTTAAAGTAATATATAAAATGGAATTCTTTCTGCATGCCAAGCATATACAACCATCAAACTATATTGATCGAATAACTACATTTCTGAGAGATATAAATGATGTCGGTCTGTCTCTGTCTGTTTGTCTGTCTGCCCCTGTCTGTCGGTCTCTCTCATAAGTCTGAAGCAAAGTCTCAAAAATTTAGAACCGATGTCAAGAGAGTTATTTAACAAGACCAGCTCTGATGTATGTACTTGACAACACATTAACGTGTTGGGTGATATTTAATAAATTTTTGTAATAAAAGTCTTTTGAAATTGTCTGAAAATGATGAAGCTAACTTTTAATATTTACAATAATAAAATGAGTGCTTTCCATCCCAGGTTTTCTCTGAGGTAAGAGAGCCCAGCTGTTTTGGGGTTGTGCAGGAGATCATCAGGAAGAGAAGTGTTTCTTGAGGAGTTCACAGCCAATTCGTACAATGTTGCTCACTTCACTTTTCAACACTGCGTTTATATATTTATTTTTGCTGTTGTTCTTTAGCAGGGGCTACTTGAGTGATGCCATACGGTATTCGAAGGCCGTCTGTGCTGATCTCAGGCGCCTACCATCTTAATTTCTTCTTAGGTAGAGCCTGTCAACATCACTGTTTCTGTGGAAGTTCTCAGTTGTTGTCAAGATTTTGCGGGCTTTGATATCTATGATGTGGATCTCCTCTACAGACCAATCAAGTATACCAAATGTTACGATCAGCACTGGTACTGAAAATGCATTGTATGTCTGTCTGTATGTATGTATGTATGTATGTATGTATGTATGTATGTATGTATGTATGTATGTATGTATGTATGTATGCATGTATGTATATATGTATGTATGTATATATGTATGTGTGTATGTATGTATGTATGTATGTGTGTATGTATGTATGCATGTGTGTATGTATGTATGTATGTATGTATGTATGTATGTTTGTGTATGTATATATGTATGTATGTATGCGTGCATGTATGTATGTATGTATGTATGTGTGTGTGTATGTATGTATGTGTGTATATATGTACGTATGTATGTATGTATGTATGTATGTATGTATGTATGTATGTATGTATGTCATTATTTAGGGAAACTAAGTGCGACACAGAATGTGACACAAAGCAGTCTCTTTGAAATACTGGTAGTATTCACTTTTGCCAGCTGGGTGAACAAGAGCAACAGGAAATCAAATGTCTTGCCCAAGGACACAACACGCCTCCAGAAATCGAACTCACGACCTTACGATCAACCACATAGCTACGCTTCTTCAGTGCGTGTACTCGTGTGTGTGTTGTGCGCGCGCGCGTGTGTATTTGTGTTGTGTGCACATGTAAGTAGGTAAATATATGTGACCTACATCTGGCAAAACTGCACGCGACGTACGTGCTAAAAATCAATGAGCAATAAGACGAAATGTGTTGCACAACAAAAAACAAGAGAAAGACATGGAAATTTAATAATGAAAATATCAGTTTAGTGTGGAGGCGCAATGGCCTAGTGGTTAGGACAGCGGACTCGCGGTCGAAGGATCGCGGCTTCGATTCCCAGACCGGGCGTTGTGAGTGTTTATTGAGCGAAAACACCTAAAAGCTCCACGAGGCTCCGGCAGGGGATGGTGGTGATCCCTGCTGTACTCTTTCACCACTCTTTCTCTCTCTGTTCTTCTGTTGGCCTGCTCGCTTAGCCAGCAGGGTGGCGTCATTCGAAGGCTAAAACAATGCGAACGTATTGTGACCAGCGATGTGTAAAACATCTGATGGTCTGGTTAAAAAAAAAAAAAAAATCAGTTTAGTATTGTTTAACTTTCTGAAAACGTTAAGTGGTGTAGGTTGAAACATTTTTAACGATAGAAATCTAATTACAAATACAAAATTTATTTATACATCTCCATTGATGTCCACAGGAATCATTTGAAGTGAAAACATTGGGCGAAAACGAAAGAATACTTTATCACCTATTTTATCATCCTCTTCCATTTCTTTGATATTCTTGATATTCTTTATTCTCCCACATTGTCTTTTCCTTTTTTTTTATAAGACAAGGCTTCATTGACCTTGATTATGATATAGTGAATTATTAAGGAGACATGCGACACTTTCATTAAACGCACATACACGTACGCACAGACAGACAAATATACACATATACATATAAACACTCACATATGCATGCATTTAGGTTTGTCAGCCTGTGTGGATATGTGTACGTTTGTGGCTAATAAAATAAATAATAATAATAATAATAATAATAACAATAATAATAATAATAATAATAATAATAATAATAATAATAATAATAATAATAATAATAATAATAATTATTATTATTATTATTATTATTATTATTATTATTATTATTATTAAGTCGGCAAGGTGGTCGAATCGTTAACACACCGGGCAAAATGTTTAGCGGCGTTTCGTGCGTCTTTACGTTCTGAGCTCAAATTACGCCGAGGCAAACTAAACTTTTCATCCTTTCGGGGTCGATAAAACAAGTACGTGTTAAACACGGGTCTATATAATCGACCTATCCCACCACCGAAATTGCTGGCCTTGTGTCAAAATCTGAAACCAGTATTTCCCAACCGGAAATTAGTAAAAAACACGCATACTAACGACTATAACTTTAGTAAATAACCTATTTCTTTCCTACCCAGAAGGGACTAAATACAGAGAGGACAAACAAGGACAGACAAACGGATTAAGTCGATTACATCGACTCCAGTGCGTAACTGGTACTTATTTAATCGACCCCGAAAGGATGAAAGGCAAAGTCGACCTCGGCGGAATTTGAACTCAGAACGTAAAGACGGACGAAATACCTATTTCTTTACTACCCACAAGGGGCTAAACACAAAGAGGACAAACAAGGACAGACAAACGGAGTAAGTCGATTATACCGACCCCAGTGCGTAACTGGTACTTATTTAATCGACCCCGACAGGATAAAAGGCAAAGTCGACCTCGGCGGAATTTGAACTCAGAACGTAAAGACGGACGAAATACCTATTTCTTTACTACCCACAGGGGTCTAAACACAGAGGGCACAAACAAGGACAGACAAAGGTATTAAGTCGATTACATCGACTCCAGTGCATAACTGGTACTTATGTAATCGACCCCGAATGGATGAAAGGCAAAGTCGACCTCAGCGTAGTAAATAACCGTTACTGTTTAAATTTAATCAGCTCGGGAAGACGTCTGACCAGCAATTAGCTAAACTATTGATTCAGGCCTCCCTTGTCTTTCTGCTCGTCCCCATGCTCTGTGTGCGTGTTCGTGTGTGATAGCTATAACTCTCGAATAGGTACTCTTTACACTTTTACTTGTTTCAGGCATTTGACTGTGGCCATGCTGGAGCACCACCTTTTAGTCGACCAAATCGACCCCAGGACTTATTCTTTGGAAGCCTAGTACTTATTCTATCGGTTCTCTTTTGCCGAACCGCTAAGTTACGGGGGCGTAAACACACCAGCATCGGTTGTGAAGCGATGTTGGGGGAACAAACACAGACACACAAACACGCACACACATATATATACATATATACATATATACGACGGGCTTCTTTCAGTTTCCGTCTACCAAATCCACTCACAAGGCTTTGGTCGGCCCGAGGCTACAGTAGAAGACACTTACCCAAGGTGCCACGCAGTGGGAATGAACCCGGAACCATGTGGTTGGTAAGCAAGCTACTTACCACACAGCCACTCCTACGCCTATGGTATTAAATATTCTTTAATTGTTGCAAGCACTGAATACATTGTAAATGTAGATTGAAAGTTTTTGTTATTATTAAGGTAACACCGGGTGGCATTATTCATGTTTGAATAGATTCCTGTGACTTTTCAAAAAGAAAACCGTCTGTGTAAAAGAACAACACAACACAGGAGCAATCAAAGGATCGTAGCGATAAGTTAAGGTCAGATGTTGGTTAGAAGCAATCATACATGGATGGAAGCACTCCGTCGGTTTCGACGACGAGGGTTCCGGTTGACCCGAATCAACGGAACAGCCTGCTCGTGAAATTAACGTGTAAGTGGCTGAGCACTCCACAGACACGTGTACCCTTAACGTAGTTCTCGGGGATATTCAGCGTGACACAGAGAGTGACAAGGCCGGCCCCTTGAAATACAGGTACAACAGAAACAGGAAGTAAGAGTGAGAGAAAGTTGTGGTGAAAGAGTACAGCAGGGATCACCACCATCCCTGCCGGAGCCTCGTGGAGCTTTAGGTGTTACGCTCAATAAACACTCACAACGCCCGGCCTGGGAATCGAAACCGCGATCCTATGACCGCGAGTCCGCTGCCCTAACCATTATCTTTTACATACACACGCGCATACTCACACAGAGTTGGAACGCTCCCACTACCAAGTTTGCCATCACCCCTTCCTCCCTTATTCATCTATCACCCCTTTTTTCCTCATTCATATGTTGTGACGGAGAAAAACACAAGAGCTTTATTATAGTAGAAGATTATCTTTCTCGTATCTGTTTCTCCTCCTTGTGCGCATACGCAGCATCTTTGGTTACTATGGAAACAAAGTTTTTCGCTATGGTGATGTGTAAAATACTCGCTTCTGATTGGCTAAAATACCAAAATTTTGCAAATTTTAAAGGCTAATAACTTTCAATTAAGGATTTATAGGGAAAATGAATTCATTTTCATAATTAGTACACAAAACTTAATCCATTTACCAAATTTGAAAACAATTGGAACACAATTGTAAGCAGTAACGAAATCCACAAAGATTCGAGAAGACTTTATTACTAGTTTCCGTTTGAAAAATATTAACGTTGATTAGAATCTATCGAATGATAAATGAAAAGCGTAAGAAAGATGCTGAAGAGAGAGAGAGAGAGAGAGAGAGAGAGAGAGAGAGAGAGAGAGAGAGAGAGAGAGAGAAAGAGAGAGAAAGAGAGAGAAAGAGAGAGAGAGGGTGGGGGAGATAGAGAGCGAGAGAGGGGGGAGATAGAGAGCGAGAAAAAGAAAGAGAGAGAGTAAAGACAGGTAGAAAAATAGAGGAGGTCTGTCTGTTTAGGTCAGTGGTTTTCAACCAGGGTTCCGCCAGTACAGTCCAGGGGTTCCGCCAGTACAGTCCAGGGGTTCCGCAAGAAGTTACAAAACTGCTAAAATCGGCAGTAATTTTTGATTCTCCTGTGCAGATATACTCTTTTATTCTTTACTCTTTTACTTGTTTCAGTCATTTGACTGCGGCCATGCTGGAGCACCGCCTTTAATCGAGCAACTCGACCCCGGGACTTATTCTTTTGTAAGCCCAGTACTTATTCTATCGGTCTCTTTTGCCAAAGCGCTAAGTAACGGGGACATAAACACACCAGCATCGGTTGTCAAGCAATGCTAGGGGGACAAACACAGACACAAACACACACACGCATATATATACATACGACGGGCTTATGTGTGCATAAGACAATTAAATTATTGCACAGGGGTTCCTCAAGCCAGTGGAATGTTTCCTTGGGGTTCCGCTCCAGCAAAAAGTTTGAAAAGCACTAGTTCAGGTAATAGCTGATCAGATATGTTATTGAGAGTATTAAATTTAAATAATAACGGTTATATGCTAAAATTATGCTGGAGAACCCGAATATAATAGAATATGTTAAGTGTAATCAAGATCTTAGCGTAGAGTTTTAATGAGCATATAGAGCAGCTGGTGATATGTTAGGTTTCCTAACACAAACATACATATAGACAATTAACAGTAGGCTTTATTCTACTGTCTACTAAAGTAGACATTTTTTCAATAAGGCTTCTTCAAAAATATTTGCTATATCTGTAGTGACTTACATTTCAGCTCAACAAACACTCTTTCCTTTTGCTTTCACTTCTCCTTATTACTGCCATTCCTCTCTGAGTTCGGTTCGGGTCATTTTACTATCCTTAATGTCGATATTTGCGGAGGCGCGTGGCTTAGTGGTTGGGGTGTCAGCATCATGATCGTAAGATTGTGGTTTCGATTCCTGGACCGGGCGACGCATTGTGTTCTTGAGCAAAACACTTCATTTCACGTTGCTCCAGTCCACTCAGCTGGCAAAAATGAGTAACGCTGCGATGGTCTGGCGTCCCGTCCAGCTGGGGAACACATAAGCCATAGAAACGGGGAAACCGGGCCCCATGAGCCTGGCTAGGCTTTAAAAGGGCACATTTATTTTATTTAATGTTGATATTTATATTGTTATTCCAAATTACTCTCGCTTTGACGTGCATGCTCTGATAATATAAGTGCAATTCGAGGGGGTTACTGAGAAGTTCCTGGCTTTAAAGATATTGTGAAAGCCTGGTTGAAGACCCACCTTCCGCGTTATTTTGCTGGGCTTAGAAAAACAGGACCGCTGTAATAAGTGTGTGAATTTGAGAGGGGAATATCTTGAATAAAATCCTAATTAATTGATCCTCCTGTATTTTATTTTACCCAAAGCCAGGAACTTTGCAGCGCCCCCTCGTGTGCAATATACTGTCGTTGTTTTTGTTGCTGTTTAACCATGGGTTACTCTTACTGGAGTAGAACTAATACCAGTGTTGTTCCAGGAGTGTCTGTCCTGTTTAAAAGGGATTGCATCGCCCATTGCATTCTTACTTTTCAGAGTGGCGGGGGTGAATGAATGAATTTCGTTTAGTTGAATTTAACTAGGGTAAATAAATAACGAAAGCCTTCCAACTGTGACCATCCGTCTTTTTTGTATACTAGCACTTCCCATTTCTATTGTATACCCTTTTACTCTTTTACTTGTTTCAGTCATTTGACTGCGGCCATGCTGGAGCACCGCTATTAGTCGAGCAAATCGACCCCAGGACTTATTCTTTGTAAGCCCAGTACTTATTCTATCGGTCTCTTTTGCCGAACCGCTAAGTGACGGGGACGTAAACACACCAGCATCGGTTATCAAGCAATGCTAGGGGGACAAACACAGACACACACACACACATACACCACACACATACACCCACACCACCACACACATACATAATATATACTATACATATACGACAGGCTTCTTCTTTCAGTTTCCGTCTACCAAATCCACTCACAAGGCATTGGTCGGCCCGGGGCTATAGCAGAAGACACTTGGCCCAAGATGCCATACAGTGGGCCTGAACCAGGAACCATGTGGTTGGTAAGCAAGCTACTTACCACACAGCCACTCCTGCGCCTATCCCTCGTTTTTTAATATGGCAGGGTATGATTTGAAGGCGGTTAGACCTCTTTGGTTGTTATTTCATTCTGGCGGACCCATATAACTATTTAATGTTTAAAATCTAGTTTTATAGATATTTCGATCAAAATTCCTAAATTGTTCTACCCACATTAACTCATATAGGTCGAACTATGTAAAACAACAGGAAAGAAACCTAGCTGCTTCTTGCAACAAACACATCTAAAGCCAAATTTTTCATGGATCTGTGAATATCCAGTGTGCTAGTTTGCTTGCGTGGACCCTCAAAATTCTTACATGGACCCCCAGAGGTCATATAGACTCCGGTTGAGAACGATTGGTGTAGAAGTTCTTTTAGTTATCATTGTACAGCCTCAGGCAGGGCCGGATTAAGATCCATAGAGACCCTAATCCCTTAAAAGATTTTTGGGTACGCATATGTATGTAATTCAAAATATAAACAATAATTAACTATAAAACAAATTTCTATTTTTCAAAATGAAATAAAACTAACAGTAAAATGGAGTATAATGCTTATTTGTGTATACTTCCACTTTATTTTATATTTGAAAAGTTTTCTACTTTTTTTAATTGCGAAGTCCTTGATTATATCCTCACTATCACACTAAGACCACTTCGAAATTATATTTCCGACTATATAAACCATTTTCAAATATTATTTCAGCACGTTTAAAGTGATTTCTTTTGTGCCGTAAACTGATAACCATTTCTGTGGCACCTCACTTCCTTTGACGCCCTAACTATGTGCTTATTTTGTTTAAGGGTTAATCCAGCGCTGGCCTCAGGTTAGCTCTAATCCAACATACCTATGGTAAAAGGTGTTCTAACTGTGACTACACTGTTTTTACGTCTCAGGGATTATCGTTGGCTTAAAGAATTCTCCCGATATGCCCCAGCCCTTCGTTTCGATCCGTTGAAAGTTGTTACAATATTTACGTCCATGAGCGCCTGTGGGTTACAGCAAACTTTAGCCCTTTGTATATGTGAGCTGCTGGGGCCAGCCCACAAACTATAAAACAGACTTGAACCAGGTGTTGGAGGATACCGGGTAGCCATTAGATTGTTGTCCGGATAACTATACATTCAAAATTTACAGCTACTTATAATCAATCTAATCAAATTCTCTTCACAGTTACGTGGTATCACCTAACCAGAAGGTGGTCATACACGTGTTTAAAAACAACCGAAACACCTGTAGCGTCATACATGTTCTTAAACATCTCAATACGAGTCACAGAATTTACTGTTTAACAATCTTGTCCATTTCCCCATCTACCCTGTTTCTCTCTTTTCCATAGCACTCTCTGCCTGCCTGTCTGTCTGTCTTTCTGCCCGCCCGTCTCTCCGCCTGTCTGTCCATCTATCTATCTATCTATCTATCTATCTATCTATCTATCTATCTATCTATCTATCTATCTATCTATCTATCTATCTATCTATCTATCTATCGCAAACATTGTATGCGACTGATATTTCTGTGCTTTTTAGTACTACACCTCTTTACAAGATGGTTTCTGAAGATGAAAGCTGCAGTATTCTGGCGTTGTTAAAGTATATCCCCCCTCTCTCTCTCTCTCTCTCTCTCTCTCTCTCTCTCTATCTATCTATCTATCTATCTATCTATCTATCTATCATATCTATCTATCTATCTATATATATACATACACATATACATGTGTGTATATTTATACGTATATATACAGATATATATGTATCTGTGCATATTCATGCAAACAAATACACACGCAAAGCACATGCACACACACACGTATATACATCAGTAAGTTTCCTGAATGTCTCTTAAGAACTGCAATTACGTGTTATCTTATTTATCGCACGACATTGAAGAAACAGCTATTAATATCATTCGACATTTGAAGCCAAAATATAGCGTCATCTTTTAATATGTGTTTCATTTCACCGTATCAATCAATCAAACAATCAGCAAATATTAATATTGATTTAATTTTGTTTAAAGTAAATCGGAAAAAGAATCAAAATTATTGATTTCGTTACTTTACTTTTCAGAAAGTGTTTGGCGTTGCTGAATCTTTGAGTCTATTACTGGTTTCAGTTGCTGGAGTGCGGCCATGCTAGGGTATCAACTTCAAGGGTATCTTAATCAACCATATCGACTCTAGGGCTTATTTCGATCTAATTCTTATTCTATTAATTTCTTTTATTGAATGGCTAAGTCACTTTTTTGTCAAAAAGGATGCTGCTTGATGAGAAGTATACAGAAATGTAGACAAACACACACACACACACACACACACACACACACACACACAACACACACACACACACACACACACACACACACACACACACACACTCGAGTGTGCGCTGAACAGTTCCTGGCTTTATGGGCATTACGAAAGGCCTGGTTAGAGGTCCAACCTTCCAAATTCTGTTACAGGGCTTAGGAAAACTGAAGGGCCGCTGCAATAAGTGTGTGAACCCGAGAGGGGAATATGTTGAATAAAATCATAATTAACTGATCCTTCTGTATTTTCTTTTACCAGGATTTCAGCCCCCACTTCATAATTCTTATTTTATTGATTTCTTTTGTTAAATTACTAAATCACTTTCTTGATGTAAAGGATGCAGTTCAGTGAGCAGTATACAGATACGCAGCCAAACACATACACACATACACACAGATAGATACACATATATACATACGCATACATACACAAGACGGCTTTCAGAACAGAGTCTATCTACAAAATTACATCCAAACACGAGATTGGTCAACTCAAAGCTACTATGGGAAGACATGTCTAAGGTATTCTCTGCTGTAGAATACGCCTTTATATATATATATATATATATATATATATAATATATATATATATATATAGGAGTATGAGAGGCATTGGTGTCAAGAAGACCCAAAGGTAGCAGGTAATGCTGAGTAAGTGCTATGGGCAGACTATAGTTAAGGTCCAGGTCCGATGATGATACGAATGAGGAGTCCAACGTAGGTTGTGTATTATATATATCAAAATTAACAGAATGCGATAAAGAATCCAAGGCTGTGAAAGTTTTCAGAACATTTATAAAGAGAAGGTCTTACAGCTGTTTCCGGGATATTTTATATATCCCTTCATCAGAGACGGTGCAAGAGTGAAGTAGAGGAATACGGAATGAAGTGGAGGAATGAAAACAGAGGTGAGGTACGTAAGGATATGGTATCTGCTGTTCCATTATTTAAGCAGAATTGTGTATATATAAGTTTCCTGTACCTTCTGTGTAAGTTCCAATGGTGTTTATAATTGGTCATTCCAAGCAGAGTCTTATAAACGGTTTTATTCGATCGAGGTTTTTTTTGAAGTGACTTAAAATTGGGAATGTGTTTGTAAGGTCAAATCAAAAACAGGAAGAGAGAAGAAAGGAAGAGAGAAAAAAGAGGGAGAGAGACAATAAAGGAATGAAGAAAGAGGTGTGCTAGCTAGTAGTCAGGATAAAATGATAGAAGGAAGGGAGAGGCGAGGGTGAGAGAGAGGAAGAGATGAAAGGGTAAAGAGCAAAGGAGTGTGAGGTATATTGTGATAGAGCTTAAGGGATGGGCAGAGAGAGGGCGGTAAGGGTAATAAAATTGAGGTGGAATGAAGAATTAGGATATAAGGTAAGTTGCTTAAAAGGACAGGTTAGTGGTGAGTGGTAGAAGAATTAAAGAATTTATATCTGTGAAGATGTATACACACGTACGTATCCATACATGCATATAGATGTATCCATACATGCGTTGCAGAAGATATAATGTAATTTACAAATGCACTGTCCTTAACACATTACACAATTCTACAGCCATATACATAGGACCAACCATATATTTTAAGCAACGATATGCTACTCACCTCTATTCTTTTAGATATGATAAACATAGTAAATCTACAACACTTGCAAGTCACATACATCATCACAAAAATACAAATATACCCTATACTTTGTCATGGTCCATATTGGATTCAGGGCCTCCCTACTGAGGTCAATGCTCAACCTGCAAGCTTTGCCTGAAGGAGCACAACTCTTCAACACTGCTGAATAAACGTTATGAGGCCCTAAGCACATGTAACCACCGCTTTTTTCACACATTCAAATTCTACAACAAATCCAAATGCCTAAGCAACCACACAATATCGTTATAAATCTACATTTTAACTCCTAATCCTTATCTAATTCCCCTTTCATACTTGAAGATCACCATCATTTAATTATATAAGTATATATATATATATATATATATATATATTTCAACAATTGAGCAGATCTTCGAAAGGGTATGTTCTTATTTTCAGTGTTTCCAAATCCAAACCAAGGAATTTCTGAGCTGATGATAGAAGTGTTGTTTTGACTAATCTTGAAACGTACGTTCTCAAATAACCTTAGCATTTGATTTTTCGATGTCCTTACCCCCAAACTTTTGTGAGTTGAATTAAGCAAACACTATATATGAGAGAGATTTTCTTAAGTATTAGAAATAGCTTTAAAAAAGTTTTTTAGCTGCTATTTCTAAGAGTTCAGTATGCGGCAAAGTAATTATTTACTAAGCCCTTTTATATAATATATATATATAATATATTATATATATATATGTATATGTATGTATTGTATATATATATATATATATATATATAATATATATATATTGGTATATATATATATAGATATATATATATATATCTATATATTACCAATATATAATAATATATATATATATATATATATGTATATATATATATATATATATATCATATATATATATATATATTATATATATATATATATTATATAATATATACATATATATATATGTACATATGTATGTATGTATGCGTGGTATATGTACATATATGTTAGTTAGTTAATTTGGCTCAAAAGCAAAAAGCAAGGCCATGTAGGGGGACATGGAGTTAAGTACAGGGTGGTGTTCATGTAAAGAGTTCAGGCCACTTGAGGTCCAGGGAGGCTTTGAACAAAGCGGTCGTCGACATCTTCACCATCTCGTCTGGCAGCTTGTTCCACGGATCTGCAACCCGGACGGAGAAAGCTCCTCTCCTTCGATTGAGATGAAATCGTCGCAGGTAGAGCTTTTCGGAATGACCCCGCAGCCGACGCTCCGGAGCAGGAGTGAAGAACAGCTCTTTCGAGAGGTTACACTTCCCGCTTATGATGTTGTGGGCGAGAATGAGATCACCACGGCGGCGGCGTTTTTCAAGAGAATAAAGGTCGAGCGTCCTCAGCCTTTCTTCGTAGGACAAATTTTGAGACCATGAACCATGCGGGTAGCCAGCTCTGGACTCTTTCGAGATGCTGTATGTCTTTGAGGAGATAAGGAGAAGAGGCTTGAATCCCATACTCCAATATGGGTCTCACCAGCGTGACATAGAGTGGTAGGAATATGGCTGCTGTGAGCATTCCGAATGACCGTCGAATCAAAAACAGAATTCCGCGCGCTTTGTTGGCAGCATGGACGCACTGGGCCGAAGGCGAAAAGGAGGAATCCACCAAGATACCCAGGTCCTTTACCTGATCGGTCCTCTCCAGCAGCAGACGACCCGGCTCGAAATCAAGTTGAGTTGCAGGAGTAGAGCCGACAGGCAGATGACAGCACTTTGACACGTTCAGACACAGGTCCCAATCGTTAGACCACTTCCAAATTTGGTGGAGGCATCGACGAAGATCCTCTATATACCGCGAGGAGCGACCAGTTTGGTATCGTCGGCAAATAGAAGGGTGTGCGTGAGGTCGTCGGGCAAGTCATTTATGAAGACTAAGAACAACAAGGGCCCAAGCACTGAACCTTGAGGCACACCACTGCTCGCACTGGAGACGTCGGACCGCGAACCATTACTTGAACTTGGAAGGAGCGATCTGAGAGGAAGGCACCAACCCATCGTACAATATCCGGATGGAAACTATATGCTTGAAGCTTGACAAGTAGTAGGCGGTGGTTTACCGAGTCAAAAGCTTAGGCAAAGTCCAATAAAACGATGTCAACAGCATCACTATCATCGAGGATGCGCGTCACCAATTCTTCCATTACTAGTAAGTTGGTCAAGCATGATCTCTTCGGCACGAAGCCGTGTTGGGAATCAGTGATCGAGGCTGTGTTTAGGAGGTGGAGCATCATACTTTTCTTAAGGATGGTTTTGAACATCTTGCTGATTATTGATGTAAGGGAAACCGGTCGGTAGTTAAGCGGGTCTTCGCGGCTCCCTTTCTTGAAAATTGGGCAGATTATCGCTGTTCTCCAGTCTGCAGGTATAACACCCGTCGCCAATGACATATTGAATAGTCGTGTTAAGGGCTCGCAGATGACCGGAGCCAACGCTTTGATAACCCGTGGGTGTATGCCGTCAGGGCCGTGACCCTTGTTGACATCGAGGCCTTGAATAACACGTTTGACTTCGTCCCGCGTGATGATCAATCGAAGCATTGGAGGTACCGATCTATCAAATGGAGGGGGTTCACGACCATCATCTTGTTTGAAAATAGTTGAAAAAGCCTCGGCAAATAATTGACTCTGTTGATAAGGGTCCTCAATCGATACGCCTGTTGAGTCTACCAACGTTGCAATCTGTTGTTCAAGCGGGAATTCCGCTGGACATGGGCAAAGAAGGTTTTTGGATTGCTACTGGCATTTGCCGCGATTTTGTATTCATAACTGAAGCGTTCTTCTTTTTCTTATTTTAATTTTCACGGCTCGGTCTCGTTGAGTTTTGTACTTGTACACCTCAAAAGCTGCAGTCGAATCCAGATTTTTGAATTCAGGCCAAGCAACATATCTCTGAGTCGACGTTCTCGTTTAACCTTCTTCGTCACCCAGGGCTTGTGTTTCTTCTTCTTGGGAAGCCCAACGGGAACTGCCTGGTCAGTCAAACAGATTACATATGCTTTGAGGATGACCATAGTTCGTCAACTGAGGACAACGTCATCAGGGATCGCCAGTCCAGAAGCGCGGAAGCCTCGTTAGAATTTCAAGATTAATTGCAGAGAAGACTCTACGTGGCAGCGAAGTAATCGTGGGCGTGGAAAAAAGTTGTGTGCATGACGAACTTCAGGACCGCATGATCACTCTTGGCAAGAGGGGCGCACACAGATACGTCTGACACTGATCTTGGATAGCGGGAGAATACCAGATCTAGCATAGATGGCTGCTGCCCAGACCGATGCCTTGTCGGATATTCAACATGTTGCGATAGAAAACAATCTTCAGCCACGTCAAGAAGGGCCTGGCCGACCGGGAAGATGTTGTACAAATTGATGCGGGCCAATCGATCGTGGGAGCGTTGAAGTCGCCTAGTGCAGGTGTGATAATACACGTATGTATGAATTTGTGTATATACAGATATGTATGTGTATGTGTTATATATATATGTATGTGTACGTCTGTGTGTGTATGTATTATATATGTATATATATGTGTGTATGTATAAGTGTATATGTATTCATATGCATGTATGTGCATGTGTGTGTATGTATGTAGGTGTTTATGTATGTATATATATATGTACGTATATATATGTATGCGTATATATACGTGTATATGTGTGCATATATGCAAATGGGTACATGTGAATATATATGATTATAGGTATAGATATTTCATATATGCGTATGTGTAGATATATAGATATATATGTACACATACCTGCCTCTGTGTGTGTGTGCGTGTGTGCGTGCGTGTATGTATACACTCATATAGATACAAATGAGCTTGTATATACGTGAATGCATGCAACTTACAATCAGGGACATTATCGTTTCTGACCCTTCCTCTGATCCCACGGTGGGAGAGGATGTAAATAATAGCTATTTCTATCGTAGGTATAATCTTTTATCTCTATCTTTTACTTGTTTCAGTCATTAGACTGCGGCCATGCTGGGGCACGACATTGAAGTATTTTCAGTCGAATGAATCGACCCCAGTACTTAGTTTTTGTTATGCCTGGTACTCATTTTATCGGTCTCTTGTGTTGAACTGCTAAGTTACGGGTACGTAAACACACAACATCGGTTGTCAAGCTGTACTGAGAGTCAAACAGACAGACAGATAAACAGAAAGACAGACAGACACACACACAGATACATAGACAGACAGACACACACACAGATACACAGACAGACAGACACACATACACACTCACACATGATGGGTTTTTCGTTTCTGTCTACCAAATCTATTCATAAGGCTCTGGTCGGCCTGAGGCTATAGTAGAAGATACTTGCTCAAGGTGCCACTCAGTGGGACTGAACCCGGAACCAAGTGATTGGGAAGCAAGCTTCTTACCACACAGCCACGTCTGAGGGCGTGTATAATTCATTAAATAGCGATCCCAAAACTATTTATTTTATAGATCTGTGGAGGGTTAAAAGACAACAGTGCGAAAATAAGGGATTATGATGTTAAATCTGATTGATCGGACGTATCGATAACTAAGAACTAATCAAACATAGATTAATATAGATGGTGAGAAGTGATTGAATGATACGACGAAAGAATGAAGGGATGGTGGAATAATGGAATCGGAAGAAATTTAGATATTTATGGAAGTGACGAATGGAGGATTTATCTGATCAGAGATAATCAGCTTAATCAATCAGGGTGTGTGGCGGTGTGTTTTTTTTCGTCGTTGGGTTAGAGTGGAACTGTCGTTTATTTAATTCATCAGCCATCGATTTACGAAGCAATTTCCAGACCTATTTCCAATCACTATATCTAATTACTCCCTGACAATTTTCAAAAAAATTCTCGGTTTCATTCGAAATCAATCCTTGTAGTATCTCTCACACCAAACGGAAACGAGGACAAAAGAAGATAAATAAAGGGAGTAATTATGTTATTTCATAGTACAGACACTGAAGCTGTCGATGTTATTGTTATTTAGTTCAGTGACGGCCGGTTTTAATCAAGCAGTTCTAAAATAAAAGGCGTTCCAGCCATGGTCATTCCATTTTTGAGATAGTGTATCTTGGATCGCGTCATCCAACGCATGTAATCTATATATATAAAACTCTAGTTGTGTGAGTGTCTGTCCCCTTCGATTTAGATTCCTAACTCCTCCCACATTTTGCAGTGCAGTTTAACCAAATTCGGGTATCTTATAGTCGTGATTCATATCGAGCCCGTCTGACTATTAGCGCGCGTCAACGATGAGTCTATGATTTTAAAAATAATTAACATCATTTTTTATTCCATTTTAATGCATAAAATGCATCGTGTGTCGATGGCGGCGGAGTTGGCGTCCACGCTCACAGCTGCACCTGTTTGCTTCTCCCCCTTCCCTCCCTCGTGAAGCTGTGGGGAAGGGAGTGTAAAGAAATCAACGTCGTAATGCGTTGTGAAGGAAACCAGCGTTCTTTTAGAACAACGACTTCATGGCTTGAAGACACCAAAACAAAAATGGCTAAGAAAGCCCGAATTTATAAGGGAAGTAACTCTCTAAAAATGCTTATATAGTTATTTCCCTTACCCGAGCAACGCCGGGCGATACTGCTAGTCTTTATATATAAAAGAGAGGTTGTGTGTCTGTCTCCTACGATTTAGATTCCTAACTACTCCCACATTTTGCGTGCAGTTTAACCAAAACGGGTATTTATAGTCGTGATTCATATCGAGCCCTTCTGGGTATTAGCGCGCATCTACGATGAGTCTACGATTAAAAAAAAAATTACCATCATTTTTTTTCCATTTTAATGCATTTTTCGCTATTATATAAGGGAAGTAACTCTCTAAAAATGTCTACGATGAGTCAACGATTTAAAAAAAAAATTACCATCATTTTTTTTTTCCATTTTTAATGAATTTTTTTGCTATCTTTTGGCTATAACTCTCTAAAAATGCTTATATAGTTATTTCCCTTACAAACCCGAGCAACGCCGGGCGATACTGCTAGTTATTTGTAAAACATACGAGAAAGATTTGACTGTTATGTTTTGTGTGTAGACCGATCACATACTCAGCTTTGTTCGTTGGCTCGAAATTGAAGAAAATGAACTAAACAAATCACAGCAGAGTATATCGTAGTATAGAAGGCATGCCAGATTATGGTAACGTAGGAAGCAGAGTTGGTTATTGTTGTATAAGAAGCAGGCTTGGTTATGGTAACACAGAAGGTAGAGTTGGTTGTTGTAAGAGTTGGAGGCAGGGTTGATAATGGTAAGACAGGAAGCAGAGCTTGTGGCATAGAAAAAGAGTTGCTTATGGCAATATGACAGAATCAGTTGTTGTAGCATGGAAAGCAGATTTGATTATGGTAATATAGGAAATAGAACTGGTTGTTGATGCAAAAGCGGTAGGGTTGCTTATGGCAACGTAGGAGACCGAGAGAAAATCCTAATTTTTTGTGTTTTTATTGCTATATTGCAAATATTCAACTAGTTTGACTTCGAATACATGTTTACAACTCGGGTGTATAATAGACCTATTGGATCTTTTCGGTTTGAACGGCAGTTTTTAAAAATAATTTCCACGTAACTAAACACTTTTAAACTTCGTATACTGGTAGAATGTGTTTATAAAACATCTTTTTCTCTTGGCTTTATTGAGAAAATTCTATGGTTTGTAAGATATTTCTCTTTTCTCTTTTATTTGTTTCAGTCATTTGACTGCGGCCATGCTGGAGTACCGCCTTTAGTCGAGCAAATCGACCCCGGGACTTATTCTTTGTAAGCCCAGTACTTATTCTATCGGTCTCTTTTGCCGAACCGCTAAGTTACGGGGACGTAAACACACCAGCATCGGTTGTCAAGCAATGCTAGGGGGACAACACAGACACAGACACACACACACACACAAACATATATATACATATATACGACAGGCTTCTTTCAGTTTCCGTCTACCAAATCCACTCACAAGGCATTGGTCGGCCCGGGGCTATAGCAGAAGACACTTGCCCAAGATGCCACGCAGTGGGACTGAACCCGGAACCATGTGGCTGGTTAGCAAGCTACTTACCACACAGCCACTCCTGCGCCTTGTTTTTTTTCTTCAATTTCTGCAATTTCAACCAATCAATGACGTCTATTGGAGGTGAAAACATTCCGTGCCGTATGAATATGTCCCTCGTTTAAGAAACAGATTGGGTTTATTTACATTTCTGAAGAAAAAGATACCCTTCCCCCACCCCTAACCCTAACCCTAACCCTAACTAACCCTAACCCTAACCCTAAAACAGATTGAAATGCAATAGATCAATACTAGGGTCATAATTATGGGTGACAATTTCATATGACACCGCTAGAAAAAACTGCCGTTCAAACCGAAAAGATCCGACCTATTTTAGCTGTCATGTATAGTCCGTGTTTGAAGTCGCGTAGTTTGTGTATTCGGCTCATGATCGTAAGGTCGTGAGTTCGATTCCCGGCGGTGTGTTGTGTCCTTGAAGAAGACACTTTTTTTCACGTTGTTCCAGACCACTCAGCTGGTGAAATTGAGTTATACTTGTAATTCAAAGGTCCAACCTTGACCGTTCTGTGTCACGCTGAATCTCCCCGAGAACTACGTTAAAGGTCTGTGGAGTGCTCAGCCACTTGCACATTAATTTCACGAGCAGGCTGTTCCGTTGATCGGATCAACTGGAACCCTCGTCGTCATAATCGACAGAATGTCAGTTTTATAGTCTCCGTTTAGTTTTAAAAATTGCTTCTGAACAAATTATTGAAGATAATTGAAAACGAATTTTAATAATGACAATGCTTTCAAAAGTTTTTATTTAGTTACGGCTTCTTACGTTCTGAGTTCAATTCCTATTGTAATAAACTTTGTCATTCATCCTTTCACAGTTGATAAAATACAATACCAGTGAAATACTAGGGTCGATAAATTCAACCAGATTCCTCTCCAAATTTGAAACTAAACCATGTGCTTATGTAATAAATAATATTATAAAATTTTCTAACAAACTAAACTGAACGAACATGGCGCCGGTTATAGCGATAAGTTCATCAAATTGGCTGTCATCAATTGCTTGCTTGTTAAGGATGTAAAGCATGATGTTAAAAAAAAAACAGTCCCTGAACAGCATGATAGTCAACCATTATTGTCTGTAATAAGGCATGAAACACTGGAGATTTAATTGAGTGAGACAAACACCGTCGGGTTATGATTGATTGATGACAATCAATCTCTTCAGTCGTGACCAAAATTTTCTTAAGATATTATCTCGTTTTTTTGCACTGCGATCTAATCATCCAATATGATAGACGAGTCAAGCCATTGGCGGTGAAACCAAGCAACTTTTTTAGATTTATTTAAAAAGAGACAAGAAATAAGAGTCTTTACTTGTTTGCTAGACTTTACTTTTTTACTCTTTTACTTGTTTCAGTCATTTGACTGTGGTCATGCTAGAGCACCGCCTTTAGTCGATCGAGCAAATCGACCCCAGGACTTATTCTTTGTAAGCCTAGTACTTATTCTATCGGTCTCTTTTGCCGAACTGCTAAGTTACGGGGGACGTAAACACACCAGCATCGGTTGTCGAGCGATGTTGGGGAAACAAACACAGACACACAAACACATACACACACACATAGATATATACATATATACATATATACGACGGGCTTCTTTCAGTTTCCGTCTACCAAATCCCCTCACAAGGCTTTGGTCGGCTCGAGGCTATAGTAGAAGACACTTGCCCAAGGTGCCACGGAGTGGGATTGAATCTGGAACCATGTGGTTGGTTAGCAAGCTACTTACCACACAGCCACTCCTACGCCTATACGTTGATAGAAATAATTTCCAAAGTTCCCTTAAATCATCTGTCATTTTGGGTTTTTTAAAAAGATTATGTACAAGACTCATTGGATAACATTTGAGAGCGAGTGTCATGGTTAGAATGCCTTTTGATCATTTTCATGGCTGCTCTGAAGTTAAATAGAATCAACAAATATTAAATAAAGAACACCACCAGCAACAACAGCAACAAAGATAACAGTAGCAGCAGCAGCAGCAGCATCATGCAACAACAACAACGACGGCAACAGCAACGGAAACTTCAGCCATAGAAATAATAACAGCATCAACGACGATGACGTCAATGCGACCGTCGCCGCCGCCACAACCACCACCACCGCCGCCGCCGCCGACACCATACCATCATCACCACCACCACCATTACCGCCACCGCCGTCGCCGCCGCCACCACCACCACCGCCGCCGCCGCCATCACCATTACCGCCACCGCCGCCACCGCCGCCACCACCACCACCACCACCACCACCGCCGCCGCCGCCGCCGCCACCGCCACCACCACATCGTTTTTAGTGATTTTGACATCGTTTTTAGAGATTTTGAAGATAAATTTTGAATAATGAAAGATGTATTAATATATATACGCACAAATATCTATCTATTCATATGTACGCACACATACAGGCACACACACACACACACCACCACACACACACGCATACGTATATACAAACACACATAAGACACAGACACGCACACACACGCATACGCATATACAAATACACATAAGACACAGACACAGACACAGACACACACACATACACACACACAGACACACAAACAGAGACACATACATTAATTAACGTATTAATGTTTGTGTTTGATGTCAACTATAACAGTTTAACAAAGGCTAAAGAATTAATCACAACTTATTTTCTTGAATACATGTTTATTTAGCTTTTAAAAGAAGTGAGGTAGCACTGTCATTGAAGTTTCCGTCTGCTAGTCATCGACGCTGCTATACGTGTATGCTTGGCTGTGTGGTAAGAAGCTTGCTTCTCAATCAGGTGTTTCCGGGTTCAGTTCCACTACATGTGTGACCGCGTGTGTATCGTTGGCGATTTTCTTTCTCCGTCTTCCTTCCCTTGCACCTCTCCTTTTTCTATGTTTCTGACGAAGAGCTCCGCTCGAAACGTTAAATACTCCTTCTTTCTTTCCTTTCCTGAGCGTTGTTGTGTTTTCTCTTTGTTCATGCTTGGATTAACTGTACACACACACACACACACACACACACACACACACACACACACACACACATACACACACACACACACACATATATATATAAGTATATACATATATATATAAAGACTATATATATATACATAAATAGAGATTATATATATATATATATATATATATATGTATGTTTGTGTGTGTGTGTGTGTCTGTGTGTGTGCGTGTTTGTGTGTCTGTGTTTGTCCCTTACCATCGCTTGACAACCGATGTTGGTGTGTTCACGTCCCCATAACTTAGCGGTTCGACAAAAGAGACCAATAGAATAAGTACTAGGCTTATAAAGAACAAGTCCTGGGGTCGATTTGTTCGACTAAAGGCGGTGCTCCAGCATGGCCGCAGTCAAATGACTAAAACAAATAACAGAATAAAAGAAAGTCTTTACTTTAAAAAAGAACTGTTATTGAATATCTCTGAGTGATTTAGAAATAATAATGTTATTTCTATTAAATGTATATATATATATATATATATATTATATATATATATATATATATACGTGGTCTGATCAATAAGTATCCAGATTGTTGCCATAGTAACGAAGCAACATACACGAAGAGTAATGTCGTTTGGCACAGATTGACCTTAAACGTAGTGTGCATGCGCACTAAGGTTTAACGTTCCAGCTCACTTTGCTGTTTGCAGCTGTGCTTGGAAGTAGTAATCCTTGGCACTCCTTTACAAGGCAAAGATGACTCTGCATTTTATATATATCAGGAGTGGCTGTGTGGTAAGTAGCTTGCTTACCAACCACATGGTTCCGGGTTCATTCCCACTGCGTGGCACTTTGGGCACGGGTATCCTACTATTACCTCGGGCCGACCAAAGCCCTGTGAGTGGATTTTGTAGACAGAAACAGAAAGAAGCCCGTCGTATACATACATGCATACACACACACACACACACACACACACACACACACACACACACACACATATGTATGTATTTGTGTGTCTGTGTTTGTCCCCACCACCATCGCTTGACAACCGATGCTGGTGTGTTTACGTCCCCTTAACTTAGAGGTTCGGCAAAGGAGACCGATAGAATATGCACTAGATTTGTTTCTAGATGTGGCCATCAAAGCGGTAGTGTTTTTCACAGTGATTTTATTTATTTATGCGCCCTTTTCAAGCCTAGCCAGACTCAAGGGCCCGGTTTCCCGGTTTCTATGGCGTATGTGTCCCTCCCCCCCTGCTGGACGGGACGCCAGTCCATCGCGGCGTTACTCAAGAAACAGGAGGAAAGAGTGAAAGTTGGGGCGAAAGAGTACAACAGGTGTCGCCACTACCCTCTGCCGGAGCCTCGTGGAGCTTTAGGTGCTTTCGCTCAATAAACACACTCAACGCCCGGTCTGGGAATCGAAACCGCGATCCTCCGACCGCGAGTCCGCTGCCCTAACCACTAGGCCATTGCGCCTCCTTTTCACAGCGATGATCAGAAGTTATTAATCTCTGAGGAGGTTAGACCGAAACAATATATCCTGCAAGGAATGGTGCGGACAACCAACTGGTTAACGTCTGGCTGATCAGATAGAGGACTTCTATAAGAGATAACATCGGGGTTAAATCATCGAGTTTAGGTCTGAGTGTTGTGGGAATGAAGTTTAATGAATCTGTTAATGATATCGCCGACAATATCCAGGAAAGGCGTGGAGGTTGTGTATTGTTGGGATTTGGTGTATTTTCGAGGATATCCACCTTTGTGTAATGTTGCTATTTTTCTTTCTTTTTCTTTCTTTTTCCTTGTTTCAGTCATTTTGACTGCGGCCATGCTGGAGCACCGCCTTTAATCGAGCAACTCGACCGCGGGACTTATTCTTTTGTAAGCCCAGTACTTATTCTATCGGTCTCTTTTTGCCGAACCGCTAAGTAACGGGGACATAAACACACCAGCATCGGTTGTCAAACAATGCTAGAGGGACAAACACAGACACACAAACATACACACAACACATATATATATATATATATATATATATATATATCTACATATATACGACAGGCTTCTTTCAGTTTCCGTCTACCAAATCCACTCACAAGGTCTTGGTTGGCCCGAGGCTATAGTGGAAGGCACTTGCCCAAGGTACCACGCAGTGGGACAGAACCCGGAACCATGTGGTTGGTAAGCAAGCTACTTACCACACAGCCACTCCTGTGCCTATATGTATAGAATAGAAGCATTCGCACTTTTAAATGGAACGACCGCTTAGAATCTATCTCTGTCATTATCCTCATCATTCATACTGCGTTCGAAGCTGTTGTTTTTGTTGCCGTTATTGTTATTATCGTTGTTGTTGTTGTTGTTGCTGTCATCTAACAGCAAGAAGTATGTAAGATGGAGTTTTTCCAATTAGAAAAAAGACGATAGAGACAATGGTGACGACTGATGGTGACAATGGTGATGATGCTGATAACGATAATTATAATGACAGTGATAAAGTCGTGAATTGTATAATATTGAAGATGATGATGATAGTGACTACGACAACGACGATGATGATGATGATGGTGATAGAGGTGATGGTGATGATTGCGATAAGCATGATGGTGGTAATGATGATGATGATGATGATGATGATGATGATGATGGTGATGGTGGTGATGTTGTTGATGATGATGATGATGATGATGATGATGATGATGATGGTGGTGGTGGTGATGATGATGATGATGATGATGATGAGGATGATGATGATGATGATGAGGATGATGATGATGGTGGTGGTGATGATGATGATGGTGATGATGATGATGATGATGGTGATGATGGTGATGATGGTGATGATGATGATGGTGGTAATAATGATGGTGGTGGTGATGATAGTGTCAAGGTTGTAGACACTGCTGCTGCTGCTTCTACTGCCATTGTTGCTGCTGCTGCTGATCGAATTGTACTTTTTGTGTATTTATTTAGCGAGGCGAAGGTAATGCGATGCTGTGATGTTCATGCTTTACAGTGTCCCCATAACTACGAACGTGGAGGCGCGTGGTTTAGTGGTTACGGTTTCGCACATATAACCGTAAGATAGTGATTTCGATTCGTGGACCGAGTGGTGCATTTTTAGTTTTTGAGCAAAATGCTTCATTTCACGTTGGTCCAGTCATCTATCTCAGCTGGAAAGATGAGTAATCCTGCCACGAACTGGCGACCCGTCCAGTGGGGAAATATTTCAGCCACAAAATCTAGAGAAACAGGCTTTATGAGCCTGTGGCTCGGGAAGGATGTTTACTGTTTTTCATAACTCAGAACACATTGTTCTATCTGCCAATCCATGTTGTACCTACGTTCAGCAAGGTCTTCCTCTTCTTTTACCGTCAACTAGTTCCCTCAGCCACAGATGACCTACGTTTTTTTCACCAACGATGTCCCACAAACTTAAGTCCGCGTTGTTCGAGGGTTTTATTTTAAAATGGTTTTAGTTAATAATATTTCATATTGTTTGGTAAATGGTCTTCACCGTTCTCATTAGAAATAATAGCTGGGAAGTTATAGAATGACTGAAAGGTAAGAGTTTCGTACATTGAAATTTACGAAAGGGTCAGTATTTGCTTACATTCCCAAGGGCACACCCACACATACACACACACACACACACACACACACACACACACACACACACACACACACCACACACACACACACACACACACACACAGAAAATCTCTCTCTCTCTCACAGTCAATATAATTACTTAGAATTTATCTACTAGACAAGGATAAAAAATACGGGTGCAGAGTGCTAGAATATTCTTAAGCATTGGATGAGGAGATGTATAGGAAAAACAACAATAGAATGAAAAATGCGGGCACAGAGTGCTAGAATATTCGTATGTATTGAACTTTGAAAAGTAATTAAGCCTGGAAAAGTTCTGGGCAAAAGAGAAGAAAGATAAAAAATTATTGCTTCTGAAGTTACAATTTGAAAACTAACATAGTAACAATGCCCTTTTGTATTTTTTATTGTTATATAAAAAATTAAGTTAAAATACTCAAGAAGTTCTTTATTTTCAATATTAGCGAAAAGATTAATTGCCCAAGGGATTATTCATTAAAAATTTAATATAACAAATTTAGTGCTTTATATATTGGGTTATCTGGAAAGTTCGTGCCGATTTTTAAAGGAAAGAAAAAGCTAAATAAATACTTGCCATTACATTTTTAATCAACCAAATATTAACCATTTTGTTGCACAATGCATCTCCATCTTTCCTTTAACTTGAAAACATCCTCTTCCCAGAATTGAGGTGATTTCACGGCAGAGAATTCATCAAGGTATCTTTTTACGTCATCCAAGGAATTGAAATTTTTACCATTAAGACTATTCTGCAGAAACCTGAATAAGTGGAAATCTGAAGGAGCAATATCTGGTGAATATGGAAGGTGGGGTAACACATCCCAGCCGAGCTGGAGCAATTTTTGTCTGGTTCCCAAAGCAGAAAGTGCCGAAAATGAACTTTCTTATCTTCCATTTTAAAGAATTAACACAGGTTATAGGAACATAAACCTTCTTCCATGAAAAGATAGCTTAAACTGTACTCTAAATGGAGGTGTAGTCAAATCGTATTTTATGGACTCAACCATGTTCTAAAATAAGTCGAAAGGTAAGCTGCTATAAATTGGCACGAACTTTCCGGACAACCCAATATTTAAAAATTACATAAGATCAATGTAAACTAAATTTAAAGAAAAATGCTATAGTTATTTCTACATTTTGCACTCAAATTGTTCATTGACTTTCATTTTGGAAAATATTTTTCTGTCTGCAAATAGAATGTACTTTGATATTTATAATGCAAACTTTAAGGAAATATATCATAACATGCAGTTTCTTCATTAGTTTTCATCTTTCGAAATATTCTTCTCACAGTAAATAGAAAATACTTTGTTATCTGGTTATGCAAACTTTAAAGACATTTTTTTGTGTCGTCAAAAATTGTTTTACTTCTTTTTATTCTTCTTTTTGAATTGCGTTTATGTTCTATATGAGTATGATTCTATAAGAAGATGTCTGTGATTTGAAATTTTTCGGATAATGAGTTTTACTCTTTTGCTCTTTTGCTCTTTTACTTGTTTCAGTCATTTGAATGGGGCCATGCTGGAGCACCGCCTTTAGTCGATAGAGCAAATCGACCACAGGGCTTATTCTTTGTAAGCCTAGTACTTATTCTATCGGATTCTTTTTTGCCGAACCGCTAAGTTACGGGGATGTAAACACACCAGCATCGGTTGTCAAGCAATGTTGGGGGACAAACACAGACACGCATACATTATACATACATACATACATACATACATACATACATACATACATACGCTACGTACGTATGTATGTATGTATGTATGTATATAATATAATATATATATTATATATATATATATATATATATATATATATATATATATATATATATATATATATACATATATACGACGGGGTTCTTTCAGTTTCCGTCTACCAAATTCACTCACAAGCCTTTGGTCGGCCCAAGGCTATAGTAGAAGACACTTGCCCAAGGTACCACGCAGTGGGACTGAACTCGGAACCATGTGGTTCGTTAGCAAGCTACTTATCACACAGCGACTCCTACGCCTATATATAATATATATATATATATATATATGTATATATACATACATACATATATATGACGGGCTTCTTTCAGTTACCGTCTACGAAATCCACTCACAAGGGTAGAAAACACTTGCCCAAGGTGTTACGCAGTGGGACCGAACCCGGAACCATGTGGTCAGTAAGCAAGCTACTTACCACAGAGCCACTCCTAAGAAAGTAAAATTTTTAAAACAATAATATAATAGTAAGAATAATACAAATGTTTTAGCTGAATACGAAGGAAATTTTAAATAAAAACAATTAACTTAAACTTTTAAAAAATTATAATAAACAGCAAAAAAATATAAAAACAAAAAAGTGCAATCACTATTTGACGAACAATTTCCGAAATTCATTTACCAAATTCTAACTTCAGCATCAATGTTTTAAATTTTCTTATACTGTACATTTCCATTGCGAATAAATATATTTTTACAAATAAAGACATTTTTATTAAATAATTTATAGTTTTTTTTAATGATATTAGTGATATTTTATTTCGATATGTTTTTAATACGTACATATTTTAATACATTAACATAATAATAACAATTAATATAAAATTTTTAAAAATCAACAGTTTTATGCTTAATAACTTTGGACCTGATGTTCACTAAAATATGTCTCGATAACATTCATTTGAGTGCAAATATTTTTCACTCAAAATGACAAAAATACTTTGATTTTGTTAAAATGCTCACCTTCATTTTCGTCACTTAAAAACAAACCAGTTATTTTGTAGCTAATATTTTTATGCCGAGGTCGTTTTCACCATAAGATTCACCTCATAGAGCTCTTTCATTAGAACAGAACCAACTGAATAGTTTCCTTTTATAATAGCCGAGATAACTTCGAAGTCAATTTTGGAGGTTGCTTGGCTTTTTTACGGTACTTGAAGCCACTCTATTTCGTAGCGAATAGATTTTAACGAGGTTTTCACCAAAAGAATCTCCTCAATGAACACATTTTAAAAACCCTATTAATTTATACTTTTCTTATAAAATAACAAATATTTCGATTCAAAGCCAAGTTTTCGTCTTGTTCTCTCATTTTTGACCTTAAATATTTTAACTTTTTTTTAAAGGACTGGACCATAATTACTAAAAAAAAATCGCATTCAGATTGGCTGAGAACTAGATTGGTGATGAAGCCTAGATGTGCTCGGGAGCGACTAAAGAATGTAAGATTAAAAATATATTATAAAAGGTAATGTTTCCAAAATAATTCAAAGCTCTTTTTTCTAAGATTGATTTTGAACCTTGGAGTATTCTGTAAAGCGATAAACGCACACTCACGCACACACACAAACACACACAAACACACAGAGGCACACACACACACACACAGAGGCACACACACACACAGAGGCACACACACACACAGAGGCACACACACACACACACACACAGAGGCACACACACACAAAGGCACACACACACACACATAGGCACACACACACACACACTCACGCACACTCATACATACATTCATACACGCACACAAACACACACATTTGTATGTCCAACATATCTACAACTGTTTTTGTACTTTTCTCATGAAAATATTTTAGATTTCTATTTATAACTAACAACTGTAAATACACCTTCATTCCTCCAAATACACACACATACACACACAGAAATACCGGCACACACACACAAACACACACACATACACACACACACACACACATCAACATATGATTTGATTTCATTTTCAAGTGCCTCTTCTTGGTATTAACTCTATTTTTATATCCTTGTCTATATCTTATCACTTGATTATGACTTTGAACAAAATTGATGCAGAAATATATACGAACATCAGTGTTGTCAACTTGAAATCAGAATTTTATGCAAAATTTCAGTAGAAAAAATACAAAAAAAAAATGCTAAAGATTAATTATATCAAAAAACTTAATTTTTATTTACATTTTTATTTACTTACTTGAATTATATTCAGTATTGAGGAATAATTTCTTAAATGTCACTGATTTGATCACTTTCATCTGCAGTGCCTAGGTCTTCACTTCTGTATACATTCAAGGTCGCAATCTTGTTAGTTATGTGTTTTGGAATATCGAAGTTTTTGCATCATTTGCCATATCTTTTCAGGCCATATTTTATAGACAATATTGATCTAAGACTAGGAAGATACATTTTGCTTTTCAATTTTGATTTGACAACACCCATACTAATGAACAACTGTTCAACTTCTGCATTTGAGTTTGGCAATGTCAATAGATTAATGGCAAAATTTTGCAACATCTCTAAAAGGATTTCCTCCAGTAGCATCTTTATATTCCAAGACTTCCAGCCAGAATGTCTCAGTATTAGACGTGTTTCTCCATTTAACTAAATTAATGCTATTAGACTGAATTTCAATCGAATCAATTTTTTCTTCATTTAAATGCATTGCTTCTAAGACAGGTAAAATTAGCTCTTTGAAATGCTGCAAAATATTCTCTACTGAAAAACATTTGATATTCCTCAGTATATCAATATTTCCTGGCAAACGGTGCTTGAGCTCATTATAAAGGCAGAGTAAAAGTGTTTGTGCTCTCTTACGAATATTATTTTCTTCGGTGGCTGTTACAGTCTTCTTGATAATCATTTCTGCTATCTTTCTCTCGAACATGTAGCCTAAATTTAGTTTAAGATCCAGGAATTTTTCAATAGACGCACTCGGATCAAGAGGATCAATTCTACATGTTGGCAACACTATCATATTAGCAACAGATTTGATCAACTTTGAAAGATCTTCAAGTAATTTTGTTTTGTCAAGTGTTTGATCCAAGCAATTTATTCACTTCCTGAACATATTTTAAAATTGGATGCAAAAATAAAAGATAAAGTTCATTCTTAGAATCACAAAACATTTCATGTAACGTTTGTGCCGTAAAGCATTTTCTTTTGTAGTTGTAGTTTGGAAGTGAGTTTCCAATTCAAACCATTGGCTTAAAAGTCTATTTACCGTTGGTTCTATTGACAGCCACCTAGTTGTACAAGAATTCACGAGCTTCAAAGGCTCTTTATCATTGATAGCAAGGTAATGTTTTTAATCGGCACTTTGTCTTGTTGAAGAATGAGAGGACCATTTATAGGTTTCGGATACTAAAAATTCTAAATTTATGGGCAAGCATTCAGCACAAGTGTGAGATACTGCCAACTGTAAAGAATGACATACACATCTAAATGGAAGTAATAATGGAACTTCTTTTAATTTCTGGAAAACACCATTGTTGACTCCTATCATTACTCTAGCATTGTCGATTCCTATAGCCAGTAAATTTTTTATATCTAATTTCTTTTTCCCTAATTCAATTTTTAAGGCATCTACAATGCCATCTGCATCACGTGTTTCTAAAGACACCATACAGAGATATGTATGTACCACTTTTTTGTAAGTGTCACTGTAATATATGATAACAATTCCTAACAACTTGTTTATCGATATATCATTGGATTCATCTAATAACAGGCTAAATTTTCCATCTCCTATATCAGAAATCAAATCTCCATCAAAATAGGATATTTCTCACAATAGTTGCACATTTTGTACGATGCAACTTCACTTTAGATATAATATCACTATCAGACATATAATCTTTATATATAAAAGTGAAGTTGTGTGAGTGTCTGTTCCCTACGATTTAGATTCCTAACTACTCCCACATTTTGCGGTGCAGTTTAACCAAAAGCGGGTATCTTATAGTCGTGATTCATATCAAGCCCTTCTGGGTATTAGCGCGCGTCTACGATGAGTCTACGATTTAAAAAAAAAATTACCATCATTTTTTCCCCATTTTTAATGCATTTTTTGCTATTATATAAGGGAAGTAACTCTCTAAAATGCTTTTATAGTTATTTCCCTTACAAACCCGAGCAACGCCGGGCGATACTGCTAGTTCGTACATAACTCTATTAAGTGACCACAGCTATTAAATGATGAGCGGCAACAAATGAACATTGTTAAATTTGCTTCAAGAATAGATGTCTTATCATTTTTGGTTTTAATAAAATTGGTACGAGAAATAATCTGCTGTAGAGTTGATGCCTCATGTTTCTTTGCTTCACAGTGGCCTACTAAAAGATAATATTTTGCCAACATATTACATCTACAATATCTGCAGTGTGCTTTAGATTAGTCATTAAGTATTTCATGCAACCACTTAGTAAACGCTGGCAGTCTTAAGCCATTCCTTTCGGAATTTTTGCAGGTACAACTTTGTTTTTTCTTTGTTCATTATAATGTAGTGAGAAGCAAGAAAATAAATTGAATAATTAGGCGCAGGAGTGGCTGTGTGGTAAGTAGCTTTCTAACCAACCACATAGTTCCGGGTTCAGTCCCACTGCGTGGCATCTTTGGCAACTGTCTTCTGCCATAGCCTCGGGCCGACCAAAGCCTTGTGAGTGGATTTGGTAGACGGAAACTGAAAGAAGCCTGTCGTATATATGTATATTTATATATATGTATGTGTGTGTTTGTGTGTCTGTGTTTGTCCCCCTAGCATTGCTTGACAACCGATGCTGGTGTGTTTACGTCCCCGTCACTTAGCGGTTCGTCAAAAGAGACTGATAGAATAAGTACTGGGCTTACAAAGAATAAGTCCCGGGGACGAATTGCTCGACTAAAGGTGGTGCTCCAGCATGGCCACAGTCAAAAGACTGAAACAAGTAAAAGAGAGAAAGAGTAATTAATAAAAAATTAAAATTGAAAACACAACTCATTAGTTTGCCGTTTAGCATTCGTCATAAACGATTCTTTCATTCGAATTTAACAATTCTTATGTTTGCCGTTAATGATTCTTATGTTTGCTGCTTACAAATTCTTGAGGTGAAGAATGCTGATTCAGGATGCAGGGTGCCGACTTATAAATGGAAAAGTAAAATCTGCAGAAATCCTAAAACTGTGTTCTGACATAAACCTGGGAACATCATATTTCGCTTTCAATCTTACATTTAATATCTATTGGTAAAACCACAAATACAACAACAATACTTGAAAAAAAAATGTAAGTAGAAATATAAAGGGGGAGATCCCGCTACCTTCATACTTCTATACAAGATATATAATCCAAAACAAGCATGGAAAACTACAGGCCTATTTTAAAGCAGTCAAACTGAAAGTATATCAGTCAATCTGTCATGATAAAAACTCATTATTACAGAATAAAGCATTTTTGGGACGAATTTCTATGTTTTCATTTTTTGCAACATATTTACATTTATTGTATAGTGAGTTCAGGTGCTGACATGAATTATATTTTCCTCATCCCCCACTCACTCTGTATTCAAAACAGGGGGTGAGGATGGCTGGAAAATTTCATAATTTGATAAAATTACTTTCGATAAACTTTCATTCGAAGTTTCAAGAAAGTGAGAGAAAAATTCAAGAATAAACGTTAGTTCTAAAATTTCGCTGTAAGATACATTGACGAAAGTAGAAAAAGAGGAAAAAGAAAAAAGATGGGAACTATTGTGGAAATGTCATGATCAGAGAAAAATGTTAAATAAAATTTTAAGCCCCGCTATTTTTCCTGCTAAATGCTGGATTCAAAAATTTTCTGCTAAATGCCGAAAAAAAATGCTAGATCTAGCATAAAATATGCTAAATTGTCAACCCTGAGTCAAACATACATACATACGCACATATGTACATGCATACATACATACATACATACATACATACTTACATACATAACATACATGAATACATACATACATGCATATATACATACATATATACATACATACATATATACATACATACATACGTTCGTACGTAGTACATAATACATACATACATTCATACATACATACATACATAACATACATACATACATGGATACATACATACATACATACATACATGCATACATTCATATATACATGCATACATACGTAGTACATAATACATACATACATACATACATACATACATGAATACATACATATATGCATACATACATATATACATACATACATAATTACGTAGTACATACATACATACATACATACATACGTACATACGTACATACGTACATACATACATACATACGTACATACGTACATACATTCATACATACGTACGTACATACGTACATAAATACATACATACATACATATATACATACATACATACATACGTATGTACATACATACATACATACATACATACGTACGTACGTACGTACGTATGTACATACATACATACATACATACATACGTACGTACGTATGTACATACACACATACATACATACATACGTACGTACGTATGTACATACATACATACATACATACATACATACATACATACATACATACATACATACGTACGTACGTACGTACGTACGTACGTATGTATGTATGTATGATCGAGTCACTTGCTTTACATCAGCGTTTTTGTTTGTTCCTTCTCGAGCCACGCCTGGCTCATAAGGGCCGGTTTCCCGGTTTCCTTGGCGTATAGGTTCCTCACCTGGACGGGACGTCGGTCCGTCGCAGGTGAGCTGCAAGATGCAGGAGGAAAGAGCGAGAGAAAGTTGTGGCGAAAGATTCAACAGATGTTCGTATTTTACCTTCTGCCGGAGTCGCGTGGAGCTTAGGTGTTTCGCTCATAAACACACACATCGCCCGGTCTGATATACGAACCCGCGATCCCTCGACCGCGAGTCCGCTGCTGTAACCACTAGGCCATGTGCCTCCACACATCAGATTTTTCCTTCTAGAGTGTTGTCCTAACAAAGACTAGGAATCAATCACTCCCAGTTAAGTGTTACCCAATGTCTACATTCTCATTCTCAGTTTTTTTTTTTGCTGACGGTAGTTGTGCCTGCTTATTGTTGAAAACGTGTCAATCCTCTGTGCAGCAACTGTGTTTTCTGCACCTAAGCCACCCATTTGTCGATTATAGGCGCAGGAGTGGATGTGTGGTAAGTAGCTTGCTAACCAGCCACATGGTTCCGGGTTCAGTCCCACTGCGTGGCATCTTGGGCAAGTGTCTTCTGCTATAGCCCCGGGCCGACCAATGCCTTGTGAGTGGATTTGGTAGACGGAAACTGAAAGAAGCCTGTCGTATATATGTATATATATATAAGTAGATGTGTTTGTGTGTGTTTGTCCCCCTAGCATTGCTTGACGGCCGGTGCTGGTGTGTTTGCGTCCCCGTTACTTAGCGGTTTGGCAAAAAGAGACCGATAGAATAAGTACTGGGCTTACAAAAGAATAAGTCCCGGGGTCGAGTTGCTCGATGAAAAAAGGCGGTGCTCCAGCAAGGCCGCAGTCAAATGACTGAAACAAGTAAAAGAGTAAAAGAGTAAAAAACAAAAGAGAGAGTATCGTAGTAGGAACTCCCACTGTCATTGAGAAATAACAATCAAGCTTGTGTTTCTTCATTGTGTGTGTATGTGTGTGTGTGGCGTGTCTGTGTGTGTAAGTGAGTGTGCATACATGTATGTATATATGTATGTATATATGTATGTATGTATGTATGTATGTATGTGTGTGTGTGTATGTGTGTGTGTGTGTATGTATGTATGTATGTATGTTTGTATGTGTGTATATATACATGCATGCATGTATGTATGTACGTGTGTATGTTTGTATGTATGTATGTGTGTGTGTGTGTATGTATGTATGTATGTGTGTATGTATGAATGCTTTTCTTTTTCTGTTTTTAATCTAGAGTTAAGTCCTGACCAACCAGCTACTTGGTAGTAAGGTCGTCAAGAGAAGCATTTTGCGTTTTTTTTTTCATCATCCTTTAAATCTTTAGGTCTTGCACACAGCACAACACAGAGACACACATGCACAAACACACGCACACATATACACTTGTACATACATACATACATACATACATCCATACATACATACATACATACACACTTACATACATACATACATACATACATACATACATACATACATACACACTTACATACATACATACATACATACATACATATGTACATACATACATACATTCATACATACATACATACATACATACACACTTACATACATACATACATACATACATACATACATACATACATACATACATATATACATATATACATACATACTATATTCATACATACATACATACATACATACATACATACATACATACATACAACATACATACATACATACATACATACATACATACACATATACATACATACATATATTCATACATACATACATACATACATACATAATACACATACAACATACATACATACATACACACATTACATACATACATACATACATACATACATACATACATACATACATACATACATACATACATACATACACACTTACATACATACCATACACTACATACATACATACATATATACATACATACATATATTCATACATACATACATACATACATACATACATACATACATACATACATACATACACATACATACATACATGCTGCATGCATACATACATACATACATACATACATACATACAACATACATACATACATACATACATCATACATACATACATACATACATACATACATACACACTTACATACACATACATACATACATACATACATACATACATACATACACACTTACCATACATACATAATACATACATACATACATACATACATACATACATACACACTTACATACATACATACATACATACATACATTCATACATACATACATTCATGCATACATACATACATACATTCATACATACATACATACACACTTACATACATACACATACATACATACATTCATACATACATACATTCATGCATACATACATACATACACATACATACATACATGCATACATACATACACACACACGTATAAGCACATACAGAATAGGAATTAATTTCCTGAGGCATTCTGCTATTCTACTTTTCTTGACTTACTTTCTTGAGTTACTCTTCCACTTAACGCTGGAATATCGTTTTCACATCTCCCCCTCACTCTCGTCCCTCCTTGATGTCGCTCCCTTCCTACCTTCCCAGATATCGTGATCATTCGTAGTGTATGAATTAAGGAATTGCATTCTCTCCCCAAGAAACCAACTGAAGCCATACTTTGTTCCAGATAGGTTGATATGTATCCTGTGGCTTCAATGATAATAGGTATGAAGCTGAAATCGTTTCTTGGGTTCTGGATTCGCAAACTCCTTCCGAAAGGCCCATAAATGTCGACTTTCTCCTGTATTTTTCTAACAGCATTAGTATCCAGAGGGCAGCAGATTTCCATAATCGAACATATCTTTTCCTTGTGATTCCCCTTAACAATATCTGGCCGGCCTTTTTTAACATGATGGCTGTTTTAATTTTCAAGTTCCACCAGTATAGGCGCCAGTAGCTTGCTAACCAACAACATGGTTCCGGGTTCAATCCCACTGCGTGGCATCTTGGGCAAGTGTCTTCTACTATAGCCTCGGGCCGACCAATGCCTTGTGAGTGGATTTGGTAGACGGAAACTGAAAGAAGCCCGTCGTATATATGTATATATATATATGTGCGTATGTGTTTGTGTGTTTGTCCCCCTAGCATTGCATGACAACCGATGCTGGTGTGTTTACGTCCCCGTCACTTAGCGGTTCGGCAAAAGAGACCGATAGAATAAGTACTGGGCTTACAAAAGAATAAATCCCGGGGTCGAGTTGCTCGACTAAAGGCGGTGCTCCAGCATGGCCGCAGTCAAATGACTGAAACAAGTAAAAGAGTAAAAGAGAGAGTAAAAGAGTATTCTTTTGACCCATCGGTCTCGGTCAGTGTTTTCGTTTCTGTTATCCTTCTTCAGATCGTTCTTGCCACCGCATCATGCCTCGTGGGAAGATAATATCTGGAAGACATTCTCTCACAGTCGGCAATATTATGGTTGATGCCTTCAGTCTTGGTCTTGCATAACTACATTTGTTGTCTGTCAATGTTTTCTGCTCCTTATTCTATAGGTACTTGGTAGGGATCTTTTGTTCTTGAATTGCATGGAAGTAGCCTTTAAAGTGGGATGTCATAAACTTTTTGATGCTCCATGCCTAGCTTTTGAAGTAATCAATCCCTGCTATGATTTGAGATTTTGTACCAAGTGTCCACGTCTATCTCCTCAGTGATCTGATCCATATTTTATTTTGTTCTGGTTAATAGATTTTACCAATGTTCCTTCGTCATTGTCCCTTGACTGTATTGTCAAGCCGTTCAGTTTTAGGCCTTCAAAGGAGGGCACAACCTTTCCACATTTTATTGTCAAAAAGGCATATTTAGACTCGCCAAATTTAATTTCAATGTTTGTAGAAAATTGGCTAATGAGGTCCAATGGTTGATATAGCTTATATTTGGCCTATACAATTTCAGGTCGGCGACAATAAAAAAAATGATGGGAGATACTTCTGGATCTATTTTTATGGCTACTATGTTTTGTGAGCAGGTATGATTGGAGGTTTAATGAGAGGACGAAAAGCAACCCCAATTGACTATCGCCCTGAAAGATACCTTTTTGGTAGTGAATACTATCCGATTCAATTTAATCCTTATCGTCCCTTAGGGGCAAAGAGGTGTACCATGAGGCAAAACTAGAACAAGCATCTCTCTATATATAAACGGCAGTTTGTCTGTGTGCATGTCTGTTAGGTTGTACCCTCACCCTGACCACGGCTTTCAGCCGATTCTGATGAAACTTGACACACACATAGCCCAATGTCATAATTCAAAACTAACGCAGCTAAAATTTTGAAAAGTTCCCCCGTTCTGACTGAAAAAAAATCGATAAATTGACATGGGGGTCGAGAATCAGAAACACAAACCAGACTGTCTAGGGGACGCAACTCGACCTTTTTAACTCTCAACTCCATCAATATCCAGCTATTCCTGGTAAGACTGTCTAGGGGACGCAACTCGACCTTTTTAACTCTCAACTTGGCGAAGGCAAAATACCAGGGGATGACAATGGTAATATTGCCATCGATTCCATTTGTACCATTGTTAAAACGCCTTCTGATCTCAGAGATGCAGTGTTCCCAGATCCACAAGCTAATTATCAGAATATGGATTGGATTGGCCAAAGGGCTATTCTGCCCCGAGGAATAAAACTGTTCACCATATTAATGATAAATGCTAAAAATCATTCCTGGGGATGTCTATGTATATAAGTCTATCGATACAACTCCTGACCCAGAGGACGTCATCAACTATCCAATAGAGGTACTCAATTCCTTTGAGCCCCCCGGACTACCACCACACATTCTCAAACTTAAAGTTGGTGCCCCTATAATGCTCATTAGAAATTTGGTTCCCCCAAAACAATGCAATGGCACACGTTTGATCGTTAAGTCCTTATCTCCCACCGTAAACTTATATCAATATTTGCCTGAATAATCATCATAATTCAGTGGAATCATTAACAGTACTTTCAAGCAATTCAGCCCCGAGCAACGCCGGGCAATTCTGCTTGTAAAAAATAAATGCGCCCTTTTAAAGCCGAGCCAGGCTCGTGGGCCAGGTTTCCCCGCGTTTCTATGGCGTATGTGTTCCCCAGCTGGACGGGACAGCAGTCCATCGCAGCGTTACTCATTTTTGCCAGCTGAGTGGACTGGAGCAACGTGAAATGAAATGTTTTGCTCAAGAACACAACGCGTCGCCCGGTCCAGGAATCGAAACCACAATCTTACGATCATGATGCTGACACCCTAACCACTAAGCCAAGCGCCTCCACAGAACAAGCATATAAACTGTAATTTATGTTTGACACCGTTTTGCTAATATATTCTTTTCTTTATATATTTATTTAAAGTATATGTTTTAAAACTGAACGTGATATCTAAGCTTTATATCACTGTACACTAATTCGAAAAGATTCATTCTGTTTCGCAAATTCATTACCACATTAGTGCATCATGCCAACCCATAACCCACTGCCCCCAATAAAATCCCCTCCACCCACCAGGCAATCAAAGAAACAAACTAAGAAAACAGACTGCATTAATGCACAGTGTCCCCGAAATAGATATCATTGATGGGTTAATGGACACAAGTTCAGCAACAACAACTGCTGTAACAATAAATCACAAAGTAAAAACACAATAGTGTTTGGTGCTTAGTCTGCAGCCCATTATCTCTATAAATACAACTTAACACTGTTTAATATTCTTCTTCGTGTAAACATTGAAATAAAACCAAAAAAAAAAAAAAAAAAGGTTTTAACGCGTCAACATTGAAACTGTATAAAAAATAAAAATGTTTAGTTTTCTCACCACCAAAAAACAAAAAAAAGTGAAAACTTACAAAATGAAAAACCGAAACAGATGAAGTTCTAATCAGTATACCGCCGCCATTGCTTAGTTTATGATCAAAACGAAAAATGGAAGAATTTGTACATACTAGCACACACAGACACACAGACACACACGTATATGTATACACACCTACATACATATATATATATATAATATATGAATGTATATGTATATATATATAGATATATATATATATATATATAATATATATATATATATATATGTATATATTGTATATATATACATATATATATATATGTGTATATATATGTAAAATATATATATGTATATATATATATATATATATATATAATATATATATACACACATACAAACTGACATATATGCATATAAGCACATACAGAATAGGAATAATTTCCTGAGGCATTCTGCTATTCTTCTTTTCTTGACTTACATTCTTCAGTTACTCTTCCTCTTAACTCTGCAATATCCTTTTCCTATCTTTCCCCCCCCACCTCTTTCCACCTTCATGTCTCCCACTTCCTACCCCCCAACCTTCTCTCGCTGTCTCTTTTCTCTCTTTTCTCTTCTCTATTATTCATGCATACATACACACACACACACATACATACATACATGCATACATACATACATACATACATACATACACACATACATACATACATACATACATACATACATATATACATAAATACATACATACATACATGCATACATACATGCATACATACACACACACATACATACATACACACACACATACATACATACATACATACATACATACATAGATACATACATACATACGTACATACATACATACATACATACATACGTACATACATAAATACATACATACATACATACATACATACGTACATACATAAATACATACATACATACATACATACATACATAAATACATACATACATACATACATACATACATACATACATACATACGTACATACATACATACATACATACATACGTACATACATACATACATACATACACACATACATACATGCATACATACATACATACATACATACGTACATACATACATACATACATACATACATACATACATACATACGTACATACATACATACATACATACATACGTACATACATACGTACATACATACATACATACACACATACATACATACATACATTCATACATACCTACTACATACATTACTTACATACATACATACATACATACATACGTACATACATACATACTACATACATACATACATACATACATACATACATACGTACATACATCACATACATACATACATACATACAACATACATACGTACATACATACATACATACATACATACATACACACATACATACATACATACATACATACGTACATACATACATACATACATACATACATACATACATACATACATACATACATGCATCCATATATATATATATATCAAACTAAAATCATTGAACAAACAAATGCAAGGTCATCCGCGTAGCATTTCATAATTCGAACATTTAATCATAGAATATACACATAAACATCCCTTTCTGCTCTTCTGGGAACAGTTTGTTTTCGTCCAGGTGCTTGTTCAGCCTTTGCGATATCACTGCAGTAAATGCCTTGAACATAGTAGGGAGGCAGGTTATTGGTCTGTAGTTTTCTGGTTTTGCTGTTTCATTTGATTTGGGAATTAAGATGGTTTTCCCCTTCGTGAACCATTCAGGCATTGTCTCTGGCTCTGCTAGTACGTTGTTAAAGTTTTCAGCCAGCTTTTTGGCATTCCTGTTAGATATTTCAACCAGAAGTTGGGGATCTTGTCATGCCCAGGTGCCTTCCAGTTGCTTAGTCTTTGCAGTGCCTGGGTGACCTCTTCAGTTGTTATGGGGGTCCAAAGTTGTTCAGGTGCCGAGTTTGTTATTTTGATACTCCTTTTTTTTGGTGGTTCGTTCGCCGACCATATTTCTCTCCAGAATCTTCCAATTCTTCTGCCGTTGGTGCTGCAGTGACTTCTATTTTATTTTTTCCCAGTTCTTGGTAGAACTTTTTGGGGTTGGAGTTGAACTTTTTGTTCTGTTCAAAGAAGCGTTGGCGTTTCTCGTACCGGCGGATCCTTTGAGCTTTGGCAAGGATATCTTGCTTCAGCTTTTCTTTTATTTCAGGCAAATCTTTTTCTGTGATGTTATATTTGCGGAGCATTTTTGTTCTCTTTTTGTTGCTCAGTAGCGTTGATTGTTTGCTGATTTCATTAAGAATCGACAGGTCTTTTCTAATTTTTTAAATTTTGTTTTGGATGTTATTTATCCACAGGGTTTGTTTGGGTGGTGGTACTCCTGTTTGGGCGGGTTTGGGTGAGTATCCAGCTTCTTTTGTGGCTGCAGTGGCTGCTGCGTATATCAAATCATTTAGTTCAGTGATATCATTTTTTTTTGTTTCAGTGGCTAGTTGTTGTTGTTGTTATTATTATTATTATTATTATTATTATTATTATTATTATTATTATTATTATTATTATTATTATTATTATTATTATTATTATTATTCTACGTTTGACTTTTGCTTTATATTTGTACAAGTTGGCTCCAAGTCTCACCCAGAGACCTCAAGAGACAACAGGGTTGGAAGTTCATGTTGTTGTTTATGCTAGTGTGCCATATATTTGGGGGGTGGGGATGTTGTACTAATGAATGTCTAAAAAAAAAAGTTTTTTTTTTTTTTTTTTTTTAAACCGAAAATTATGGTTGTTTTAAACCGAAAATTATGGTTGTTTTAAACCTTGAGGTTACATAGAGAGTATTTTGCGTAGGTTATTATTATATTATTATTATTAATTATTATTATTATTATATTATTATTATTATTATTATATTATTATTATTATTTTATTATTATTATTATATGCTTGTATGCTTGTACAGATGAATTATGTTCCATCTGTGGGATGTTTATGTGTATATTCTATGATTAAATGTTCGAATTATGAAATGCTATGCGGATGACCTTGCATTTGTTTGTTCAATAACTTTAGTTTGATATTTTTGTCTCATTCAATTGAGCACTTCTATAGCAGTCCTGTTAATCTTTTTGTTCCTGACAAGAACCAATCACTGTATTATTGATATATATATATATATATATATATATATAAAATATTATTAGAGACAAAACCACTATTTTGCCAAAACAAACAAGGAAAGACTTAATCAATACATAAAATTTAATAAATAGTCAAAAAAACCGCCACTACAATCGTTCTTGTCTTGATCGACAATCTTCAGGTGGACTTCCAATCTAAAAATCAAAATTTTAAAAAATAAAAAAATAATAATTTTAAATAATTAAAGTATAAATGAAAAAAATATAAGTATATAATCCATATATAACCTATATATAACCATATCGAAAATATAGACAAATTACCACGAATTCCCTAAAAAAAAAACCATGATAAAAACAAACTCTTAAAACATATAACGATAAAATCTCCTTTGCTAAACTCTATAACAAACCTATAAAGTAATCCCCCTAACCTAAACATTCACACACAAATACACACACGTAAACCACAGTCACGACTTATACACATACCTATACTAACTTATAAACCTCAATAAACACCAAAACCCACTCCCTCCACACACAGACAAATTAACACATACATCCCAAAAACTAAATAACAAACCCATATACACATTCACACACAAACACACACTCACACGCAAAACACTCACACACAAAAGATACATATACTCCCTCACATATACGCCTATACATACTCACTAAACTCGACATATACAACAATACTTACACACCCACAAAAAACATTATATACATTTATGAGCTTTAACTCACCTTATCAGCTCTAACAAACAACTTGCAGTAACCCAATCCCATACTCTATGCCTACCTCACTACTACACTATTCCATTCACAATTCCAAGCAACGCTAATCCACCACCCGGTTATTCACGTGGCAAAACGAACACCACTCAAAAATTATGAATGAAACAATGTAAAAAAATAACCAACATCTAAAATAGACAAAATACCACGAATTACCTAAAAAACCATGATAAACCAAAACTCATAAAAGCATATAACGATAAAATCTCCCTTTGCTAAACCCTATAACAAACTTATATAGCAATCCCCCTAACCTAAACATTCACACACAAATACACACACGTAAACCACAGACCCAAGACTTATACACAAACCTATACTAACTTATAAACCTCAATATACACCAAAATCCACTCCCTCCCCACACAGACAAATTAACACATACATCCCAAATCCTAAATAACAAACCCAAATACACATTCACACACAAACACACACACACGCAAAACACACACACACAACAGATACATATGCTCCCTCACATATACGCATATACATACTCACTAAACTCGATATATACAACAATATTTACACACCCACACTGATACAGATAAATAAATTAATTAAACAATTAAAAACTCACAACCAATCTCATATACATAAACACTCCTATGAAAACAACATTAAATACATCGTAATTAACCAGAATATCAAAAATAACAATATGACATAAGGATAAATCAAATACATACTTACAATTCAGTTACAAATTATGAAGTGAAATTAGATTCTTAGCCGTTAAAAAACCAAACAAAAATTACGTTACCATGGAAATAACTAATGTAAAAAAAAGAATACGCGCCATAGAAAGTAAACGTCATTCATAGTATGAATGGAGAAATATAATAAATGGAACTAAAAACTATATCCACGTAGCAAACCAACGCTACTTAAAAAAATTTATTATGAATGGATTCTTTAAACTACCATGAAAAATCAATTATATACATTTATGAGCTTTAGCTCACCCTAGCAGCTCTAACAAACAACTTGCAGTAACCCATAACTATTCTCAATGCCTACCTCACTACCACACTAATCCATTCACAATTCCAAGCAACGCTAGTCCACCACCCGGTACATACCAACTCTACCCATCATTCACAATTTAAACGACTTTCCCTTCAACAACTCTACATATAAGCCTCAACATATACACCGGAGATACACTTACACATCCGTGCGGATGGGTGAGAGTATACATTAAGTGTAGTGATGGGGCTCCCATTTCTAAACACATTTGTACCTGTGTGGTAGTCTCCATGTGTATATTCACGCACGGGTATAAATACAGGGGGTACACGCTCACTTCATTTACGTGTACCCCTCACATGTACATATGCATACTATTTTGGCTCGATATATGCAACAATGTAATCACGCCCGTGTGTGTGAGCATTCACTGGTTGTGCAATTCACCCATCTGGGTGTGAATGGGTGTAAACTTATCGCTGTGGAGGTCGAGCTTGATACGTATATATTAGTGTGTATTAGGGGTTGTACGTACTAATTATGTTCATGTGCTTCACGCACTTGCGTCCATGTATGGAAGAATATATTGGGATTACTATGTGGGTGTAAATAGGGTATGGGGGGAGTTTTGTCATTGTATGGGTGTGGGTTTCATTTGTGAAGGTGGTTAGTTGGTGATTATTAGTATGTTCTGTATATTTGGGTTAGTTATGTATTATTCAAGTGTGTATAATTGTATACATATAATTGGTGTGAATGGGATTACTCCCATTTTTGGGGATGTATGTGTTTATTTATCCATGTGGGGCGGGAGTGGCCGTTAGGTGCATATGCTGAGGCTCACATGCAATCCAAGTACACCGAATGAAGTGGGCACTTATAATTGTATGGGTGTGTGTACTTTATTATAAAAGACAATACCCAAATAAAATCTGTCAATTCATACAAATAAAAAACAAAAAACAAAGGGATCTTAAACATTCACACATACATACAAAACTCAATAAAAAACACCGCTAAATAACACCCAAAAACATATAAATATATCCTCCAAAATACATATAACAAATGCAAATAAAAATACATAATAAAATAAAATAAAAAAAATAAAAATAAAAATAAAAAATAAAAAAATCTAATATAAATTATTAAAGTTTTAACGTACCATAAACTGTTAAATTAATATACATTAAAATGAACTAATTAAAACAAAGAAATAACAATAAAGACTAACTATAATTAAAGCCTAGACAACATAACCAAAAATATATATCAAACTAATTTAAACTAAACTAAAATACCTAAAGGGAACTATTATTGCTATTTATCATGAAACTTATTATATAGGTAAAGTAACTTGTGTCTGCATTTTATTTTGCGCTCTTCACCAGTATTAAGTAAATTATCATACTTATAATATAAAATCTTTAAACTCATTAGAGCATAAATAACAACAATTAGCTCTATATTATATGATTTAGTTTTACAAATTATTTCCCATATTAAACTATAATTAATATTTAGTGATTTAAGACTCCAAATGTACTTACTAAGTCCAGTTGAGTTGATTAAGTTTTTATTTTTAAAAGAATTCATATGTTGTGCGATTCTTAGTTTTATTTTTGAGGAAGTAGAACCTATATAAACCGCTTTTGTGTAATTATTATTCTTAAAATTATTATCATGTAATGTAACTATACATTTATACACTACATCGTTAATATCACAATTATTATTTAATATACAATTAGATTTATCTCTACATGTACAATAATATAAGTCTTATCATTATTAATATTATTATCAATAATTTCTTTTATAAAATTATTCAGTTTATATTTATTAAATGAAGAAATAATGTTACCAACATTATTAGTGGTAGAGTAACCAACTCCAAAATTATTAAAAGAGAAAATGTTTCTATATTTACGATTATCTTATAAATAGTTCTATAACATCTAAAATCTCTTTAATAATATTCGTTTTTACTTGATCTCCATAAGGAACTATTAACCAAATTTTATTCTTATTAACCTTATTATTATTATCATTATTATAAATATATTTATAATTCTTTATTTTATTAAAATTATTATCAGAATTATATCTATGTACAGCATTTAAGGAATTATTAATATTATTAAATTTATCAATATAATTATTATAATAATTATTAAATTTATTTTTATTTATATTATTCATTATATATATTATATATTTATTATTATTATTATTATTCTTATTTATATTTTTATCATTTTATTATTTTGTTTATAATATCTATTTTTTACCACTAAACCTAACAAAATTATAATTATTATTAGAAGTATCTCGAAAATTATCATTTAAATCTTTATCGCTAATATTATAAAATTTAATATTCTTATTATAACCTGCCCCTCTAAGGGCCTCATTATAATAATAGCATGTTTATTAAAAATCTCTATATCATAAGAGAGTAATGAAATACGTTTACTTATATTATTAATCAACGATTTTTTAATAGAAAATGGGTGATTACTATAACATTATATATCTAAGGTTTATCATTAAGTTTATGATATGGTTGTGTTTTACTGTAATAAGATTAAAATTAACATCTAAATAATTAACATTATAATTCTCCTTATATATAGTAATACGTAAACCATATCTTTTAAAGAAACTATATAGTTTTTTCTTATATACTTCTAGATTCCTATAGTACAATTCTTTGTAACTAGTAGAAGATCGTCTATCTATAAACCACCCTCTATCTTAAGATTTTCTAATGGAGTCAGATAAAAGAAAAATACCTACTAAATCAGTAGCCTGTGCAGAATCTGGTGATCCCATAGGTATATCAAAACAATCTCTAGTATCATTCCTAGCCCATAATTTATTTTTATATTTAATAAGCGATTTCCTAGCCATTTTAATTACATTACTTCTTCCCGTGACATGCCCACTTTATTCATTGCGAATATAAGCGCTTTATTAAACACAATTTCATTAATAGAAGAATAATAATTATCTATATCTATTTGAATAAATTTATAACGATTTTATCTTTAATATTATTAAACCATTTCAATATTATTATATTACTAAACCATAATTTTAAATAATTAAGTTTGTTAACTTATCAATATTTATCTAAAATAAATTTACTTAATTTACCTAGGTCCGATTACATGGGCAAATTAATCTAACTTTAGGGTCTGAATAAAAATTATCTTTGGTCTTTAAGAGTAATTCTGGGGTGCAAAGGTACATAAGTTCAGTTTTATATCCAACTCATATTTTAACATTACTACTTTAGAGGCTTATTAATATTATAAAGAATATCATCTGGAACAATTTATATTTTTTAATTATTTCTTTCCCTAATAGTTATCATATAATTTAACATCTAATTATATAAGTTCCTTGTTTTATCAGATTGTACTATAATACCATCCATATTTCTCATATCTTTAATTTTAATTGCTAAATTCCTTAAATATTCATTATTTCTATTTGGGTATTTATGGAATTCAATATTTTTTACCACCTTCCATATACTATCTTCAAGTAATTGTTAATTCTTTATTAAATGGAGGTTCCTTTCTAGATTTAAATTTAGAGGTATAATTATCATTCCTACTAACAATATCATTAAATAAATAAAAATTATAGTAAAAAGCTTCCATTTAATTCTAGAAATAAAATCTTTAACATTATTAACAAGTTTCAAGATAAATTCCTTTCTAGAAGGAATAGGAATATCTTTCAAAGATGAATCCCAAAACAGCGGTTCTATCTTACCTGTAAAATCCATAATTTTCGAAATTGAGGTATTACACTCAATATACAAAATTATCAATATTATATAAATAATAAATATTAGGGAATACTCTTTTACTCTTTTACTTGTTTCAGTCATTTGACTCTGGCCATGCTGGAGCACCGCCTTTAGTCGATCGAGCAAATCGACCCCAGGGCTTATTCTTTGTAAGCCTAGTACTTATTATATCGGTGTCTTTTTCCGAACCGCTAAGTTACGGGGACGTAACACACCAGCATCGGTTGTCAAGCGATGTTGGGTGGACAAACCCAGACACACAAACGTATACACGCACATCCATACATACATGCATATATATATTATATATATATATAATATATATATATATATTTATATATCAATGAATAATACGTATATACAACGGGCGTCTTTCAGTTTCCGTCAACCAAATACACTCAGAAGGCTTTTGTCGGCCTGAGGCTATAGTAGAAGACATTTGCCCAAGGTGCCACGCCGTGAGACTGAACCAGGAACTATGTGGTTCGTTATCAAGCTACTTACCACACAGCCACTCCTACGTCTCTCTCTCTCTTTCTCTCTCTCTCTCTCTCTCTCTCTCTCTCTCTCTATATATATATATATATATATATATAAAGTAATAAATAAATAAAACATATGCATATATACATACATATATGTACGTACCTACCTCTACATGTATATATACACGCATATATGGTAACAGGATACCAAAAAAACGTCGAACACAATGAGAAACGAAAACATAAACACAAAACCAAGGAAATGGACATTTTTCTTAAACAGCGAAAAAATAGAGTACAGGACATACAAAACAAGGAAAATTCCCCTTCTTCAGTCGCCTTTATTTCATCTAGTCCACGTTTCGAAGGTCAAGGCGATACATGACTTTAATGAAACTTTCCTTCCCGCGAAAATCAAATTAAATAAAATCTAAGATTTTTTTGCGGAGGGGTAAAAGTGGTAACAAAAACAGGACAGTAACGACAGTACAAAATATAACCAGTAAAAGACAGGACAAGGAGAATAACAGTAACACAAACAAGAAGGGCTGTTAAGCCGATATATGTGCGTGTGTGTGCGCAAGTGACAGACGCAGTATTAATACTTAAGTGTGGATGCTCTGTTAGAAGAAACTATACGGCTGTAGATGCCATAAGAAAATCTGTCGTATTGGCAGTTTTGTTTCAAAATACACTCTTGTTTATATCATTAGCGTGGAGATAAACTCCTGTTATCTCCGGAACCGAGACCACCAAAGCATGTGACTTCGGCCTTCTTTGGTCTTGTCAATGATGGATATTCGATTACTAAAAACAGCAGTGATTCATCTCCCCGCCAGCGATATATAAATTGATAATATCGCAATATGCCAGTTAGCTTGTTATATTCTTTTATTCTTGTATCTGTTTCAGTCATTTGACTGCGGCCATGCTGGAGCACCGCCTTTAGTCGGTCAAATAGACCTTAGGACTTATTCTTTGTAAGCTTAGTGCTTATTCTATCGGTCTCTTTTGCCAAATCGCACTAATTATGAAATCATATGATCTGCGGGTGAATTTTGTTTTTAAGGAGCTCGCTTCGGGAGTTGCGTTCCCTCACGTTCGGTACACTGTATTTATTATGGTAGTTTTGACTTTATGAGTCCCTTCTAGCGTGAGGAATTTATGTATAGTAATGCTGTTAATATAAATAAATATATTTAAAGAGAATAATTAAAAACATTTCCCTTGTGAGGTTTTTCACGCTGACTACTTGATAAATTCTCATAAAGATTTTAAAGTTTTTAAATTTTATATATATCTTTAAATTTTATACATATATACTTATATATATATATTATATTTTTATATGTATACAGATCTATCTATCTATCTATCTATCTATCTATCTATCTATCTATCTATCTATCTATCTATCTATCTATCTATCTATCTATCTATCTATATATATATATATATATATATATATATATATATATAAATAGATGAGCGCATTTTTACCTTGTTAACAATTAACACGGAAAAATAAATAAATAGTTACCAGGGCAGCAAAAATCTCACAAGTAAAGGTGTTGTAACTCCTTGTTTATAAAGGTAGAAACTTCGTGTTTACGTTGATATTTGAATAATATGAATAAAAAATGGAGTTAACGCAGGTGTAAACAAATATTTTTACTTTCGACACATGTTTCGAAAATTCCACTGATACTATTCAAAAGAATAAATGGTATAAACAATGCAATCTTCTCTTCGGGAAAGTGAAAAAAACGAAACTCGTCAATACGACATTTTAGCAAATAATGATGGATTTGTATAGCGATAGACAGAACGATATTAACATTGTTTAAAAAACGTTATATGATATAACGTCATAAGTAGCTAACAGAAAGAGCAGGTCAGAGCGACGAAACCTTTCTGCACGCACTCGTGCAATGTCCAACCATTTCAGACCTGTGGGCTTATGCCGAACGGCTGCTGTCACGTGTGAGACGAATCCGCTTGTCGGCCGAGTCTATCGTGAGAATTGCTCCGCCCCCTTCCCTCAACCGGGAAGGCAAGGCAGTTTTCATCGTTTTGGTGGCCATGGTGAAAGAATGTGTGTGGTGGACTCGAGCGAAAGGATTAGAGACAAACACTTACCTCTCTGGCTAATCGCTCATCAACTTTTTCAAGTACCACTTGAAAAGGAAGGTGAGAATGGAGAGGGAAGTTTTGTCTCGCGAAAGATTCAAAAAAAGATGGGTGAATGTTGCTAAGATGGTGCGTGCTAGTAACGAAACCATTTTGAGCATGATCCTGTAGATCGTAAAAAAGAAAGAAAAGAGCATTTTGATCTCATGTGGTTATTTCCTCCCTGACTGAGGTTCCCGTGGTCTTTTCTGTAGGCTTCTTCTTCCCACAGATGAACCCAATCTTGTTATATCATATTTTATCATTATTTCTGTGATACACGATTCCTTTTTTTCCTCCTCTCGATCCCTTTGATCGCAATCTTACATTTATTTCTTTTTTTTCCACCCTCGAAAAGAAAAGCTCTGCATTTGTATTTGTCCCTTCTGTATTCACCCTGTGTGGCTAATAAAAGAAGTTTATCTATCTCTATCTATCTATCTATCTATCTATCTGTCTATCTATCTATCTATCTCTCGATCTATCTATCTCTCTATCTGTCTATCTATCTATCTATCTATCTATCTATCTATCTATCTATCTATCTATCTATATGTCTGTCTATCTATCTGTCTATCTATCTATCTATCTATCTATCTATCTATCTATCTATATCTATCTTCTATCTATCTATCTATCTATCTATCTATCTATCTATCTATCTATCTATCTGTCTATCTATCTATCTATCTCTCGATCTATCTATCTCTCTATCTGTCTATCTATCTATCTATCTATCTATCTATCTATCTATCTATCTATCTATCTATCTATATTTATACAAAATAATTGAGATTCATATGAATTAGGTATTAAGTTGAGGCATCAAAAATTAGTGCGGTATTTTCTGTACAATTCAAATAAGGTGATTAAATCAAAATAAGCAACAGGATATCCAGAGGTGATGCAGTAGGACCGTTTGAAGCGGCTCTATTTAATTGAACAATGCAATCATTACTCAATCATTTAAATGCAGAGCTATTCTCGGCTGCATAAATAAATAAATAGAATTAATTTAATCAGTCGGACACATTAGTATAATTTTCCTTAAATCCTTTAAGAAGACAAAGTCCATGCTGTTTTCACTTCAGCTTAGAAGCTACAAAGACATCAAGAAAGAAGAAACTTGTTAGGGTTCTAGCTTCTCACTGATTTTTGGGTCTTTTTTCTTGATGTCTTAGTAGCGTCTAAGCTGAAGTGAAAACAGCATAGACTTTAGAGGATTTAAGTAAAATTATACAAATGTGCTCGACTGATTAAATTAATTCTATTTACTTATTTATTTGGTGGCCATGGTGAAAGAATGTGTGTGGTGGACTCGAGCGAAAGGATTAGAGACAAACACTTACCTCTCTGGCCAATCGCTCATCAACTTTTTCAAGTACCACTTGAAAAGGAAGGTGAGAATGGAGAGGGAAGTTTTGTCTCGCGAAAGATTCAAAAAAAGATGGGTGAATGTTGCTAAGATGGTGCGTGCTAGTAACGAAACCATTTTGAGCATGATCCTGTAGATCGTAAAAAAGAAAGAAAGAGAGCATTTTGATCTCATGTGGTTATTTCCTCCCTGACTGAGGTTCCCGTGGTCTTTTCTGTAGGCTTTCTTCCCACAGATGAACCCAATCTTGTTATATCAATATTTTTATCATTATTTCTGTGATACACGATTTCCTTTTTTTCCTCCTCTCGATCCCTTTTGATCGCAATCTTACATTTATTTTCTTTTTTTTCCACCCTCGAAAAGAAAAGCTCTGCATTTGTATTTGTCCCTTCTGTATTCAGCCCTGTGTGGCTAATAAAAGAAGTTTATCTATCTATCTATCTATCTATCTATCTATCTATCTATCTATCTATCTATCTATCTATCTATCTATCTATCTATCTATCTATCTATATGTCTGTCTATCTATCTGTCTATCTATCTATCTATCTATCTATCTATCTATCTATCTATCTATCTATCTATCTATCTATCTATCTATCTGTCTATCTATCTATCTATCTCTCGATCTATCTATCTCTCTATCTGTCTATCTATCTATCTATCTATCTATCTATCTATCTATCTATCTATCTATCTATCTATCTATCTATATTTATACAAAATAATTGAGATTCATATGAATTAGGTATTTAAGTTGAGGCATCAAAAATTAGTGCGGTATTTTCTGTACAATTTCAAATAAGGTGATTAAATCAAAATAAGCAACAGGATATCCAGAGGTGATGCAGTAGGACCGTTTGAAGCGGCTCTATTTAATTGAACAATGCAATCATTACATCAATTATTTAAATGCAGAGCTATTCTCGGCTGCATAAATAAATAAATAGAATTAATTTAATCAGTCGGACACATTAGTATAATTTTCCTTAAATCCTTTAAGAAGACAAAGTCCATGCTGTTTTCACTTCAGCTTAGAAGCTACAAAGACATCAAGAAAGAAGAAACTTGTTAGGGTTCTAGCTTCTCACTGATTTTTGGGTCTTTTTTCTTGATGTCTTAGTAGCGTCTAAGCTGAAGTGAAAACAGCATAGACTTTAGAGGATTTAAGTAAAATTATACAAATGTGCTCGACTGATTAAATTAATTCTATTTACTTATTTATGCAGCTGAGGAAAGCTCTGCATTTAAATAATTGATGTAACGATTGCATTGTTCAATTAAAGGGAGCCGCTTGAACGGGTCGTACTGCATCATCTCTGGATATCCTGTTGCTTAATTTGATTATATATATATATATATATTATATATATATATATATTGATAAAACGGTAAGATAACAAAAGAAAGAAAGAGACCTCAATATTATGTAAATAGAGGAAATTTATCTATACAATATGTTACATTACTCGGTAGTCAAGATAAAACTCTGAGTTTCAGATGCCGAAGTGGAAATCCACAACACCATCTCTTCGGTTATCTGGCTATTTGAAAACGTTATGAAAAAATACCGTTAAATAAAGGGAAATTACTCTGTTATAACTCTGCTTGCCTGCGTACTTATACATCGTTCGCATTTTTCGTCATAAAAATTATATAAAAATACATAAAAAATATATAAAAAAAATATATAAAAATATATAAATTCTTCTTGGGACATAACATAGAAAGCATGTTCTATCTGTTTTCTTTAGGGGACAAAAAACGTAACAGAAATTTAGTCACATGTGGGCATGATCCGAAAAGCTCTGTCTTTGTATTTAGACATGTAGTAGGGTCTAAGCTGCTTTTCCAGATAAGCCATCTCTCCATGTCGCATAGACCGCACCTTCCGCTGCCGTTAGTATAGGGCTTACATCTGGCCAAAATCTTCCATTGTATGTTATAATCGACACCTTTATCTCTTAAAGACCAAATATGATTAGACAATTGTGTCGCTTTTCTTTTGTTCCAGTGCCTAAAGCTCAATGTGTGGTTATTGAACCTGGCCTTGAAATTACCCTCTGTAAGGCCCACGTATTTCTTCGTCGAAACGGTGTCTTTAGTGGTTATAGAGTTTACGGTAGCTTCATATATGATGGTCTTGGATATGCAAGCTCCATTTAGCGGGCACAATTCTTTATTCCTGCATGAACAGCTATTTTCTTCTTGTGTTTTTTGTATGTTATGTTTGATTATGTTTTTAAAATTGGTAGTTGAACTAAAACTAATTTTTAAATTGTGTCTATTGAAGAGTTTCCTATAAGTATGGTTAACTGGAAAATGTCTATCTATCAGTGCTAGGAAATTTTTACCTATATTGAAGGCCACCTCGGGTGAGTAAGGGGGCGTATATATATATATATATGTATATATATATATATATATATATATATATATATATTATATATATATATATATATATATATATATATATATATATAATATATATATATATATAAATATATATATATATATATATATATATATATATATATGTAATGGAGAAATTGTACAAAATGTGTAAATAGATGATGAGTAAAGGACCGGCACAGTATCGATTACCTGTTGTTATCCGAAGATTTATTGCAAGAACTTCGTAGTGGCGGTTGGGGTAACAGTATTAATAAAATAGATGGAATGACCCGTTCTGGGTCCCTTCGGGTACATCAATAGCAAAAAGTCTTACTAGAGATTTTCTGATTCGGTTTTTCGTACCGCTGTATGTCTACCAACGTCGAGAATGCGTAAAAAGGAGAGAAACGATCTTGAGATCGCCAGTGACAACAGCGCTCAAAATATATAACAGACT
>NC_043019.1:6238184-6243184 GCF_006345805.1 Octopus sinensis | reverse complement strand
TTTTTCCACTTTGAAAATATTTATTTATATTATATAGAGGGTACTATTATTCATAGGTACCGCACGCTAGGAGGGACTTTTGCAGTCAAAACTACTAAAAATAAACAAAGTGTACCGAATGCAAAACTTCAAAGCAAGTCATTTAAAAACAGAATTTAGTTACATATCACTTGTGATTTCGCAATCAATGCAGAATATGTATTCTATGCTCTTCAGTGCAACGAACTCAAGAGATATAAGAAAAAACACATTACAAACCCGACAGCCAACCGTAGAATTCGCCGCAGCATGTACGAATGTTTATCTTTACATATCTATGAAAATGGCGGGCTTATTCGCAATGCATTTCGGTAACAACTTGCCTACTCGGAACAAAAATTCAGTATTGAACTATTCCGGTGAAAAATATAAATTTAAAATTAAGGATAAAATTAAGGATAAATTTCTCTTACGAGGTTTTTCACGCTAACTACTGATAATTTCTTATAATTCTTATAATTTCTTATAGTTCAGTCCCACTGCGTGACACTCTCCCTCGGCAAGTGTCTTCGACTGCAGCCTCGGGCCGTCCAAAGCCTTGTGAGTGGATTCGATAGATGGAAACTGAAAGAAGCCTGTTGTAAACACACACACATATAATGTAAGAAGATGGAGAGTTTGAATACAGCCAAAGCAATTTATTTACATATTTGTCGATTAAGTAAGACCTACGATCGTTTCAATATCCGCCTTCATTCGTTTTACAATTAACAATTTCATTATGAATTCAGAAGACAAATCTCTTCAGGGTCAAAACCGACAAATTACTTTTACATCCAAGTAGACTGAGAGTTCATTACAGGCTCTGTAACGAACTCTCAATCTATTAGGATGTAATAGGATGTAAAAGTAATATGTTAATATGTTGATATTGACCCTGAAGAGATTTCTGTCTTCTGAATTCATAATGCAATTGTTAATAGTAAAGCACCAAGGCAGAGACTATATCGATCGTAGGTCTTACGTAATCGATAGCTATGCAAATAAATTGATTTGGCTGTATTCATACGCTCCATTTTCTTATATTACTAAATTTGTGTCCCCATATGTCGAATCAGATGGAAACATCTATACAGACTACTAGAAATCCAAAATGTGTACAGTACTAGTGTATTAAACACTAGTACCTACACTAGAGAACTGAATTCTGGTAAATTCAGAGATATATGGATAAACCGGAGGAATCTTGACTGTAAGACATTGCTGGAAAGAGTAATTTCTTTCTTTACTAAACCCTTTATATATATGGGATGCGGAAAGATGATTACAATGGCGGTGCTCCAGCATGGCCACAGTCATTGGACTGAAACATATAACAGAATAACAGAATAGCAAAGGCTGGGAAACCCCATAGTATTGGTGTAACTGTAATATTACCAGCGGTATCTGACATAATTTCATCACTTATGAAGCAAATTGCTAATGAAACTACTTGTAAGATTCCTTTATTTAACTCATCAGTGTTAAGGTGCGTTAATGAAATGGCTAAGGTGTGGAGAAGCAATTAATAGCCAAATTACAAGTAAAGAATTTTCCTCTTCAACCCGAGATATTAAAGCGTATGTTTGATTTTTGGATGCTAAAGGCAAAACAATTTTCAAAGACGTTGTAACTTATTTCGAGGAAAATAATTCCCCTCAAAAATATAATAACTTGCGCTAAGTAAGGTCGGTGCTCCAACCATAATTGGCAAATACAAAGATTTTTTTAGAAATCTGTACTTGAAATATTTTGCATACGCTGTGTGATGCACTGGTAACACTTAGTTGCAAAACAATGAAATGGACGTCTGCCCTTAATATTATAATAAAAGTTATAAACTATTCTTTTATTCTTTTATTTGTTTCAGTCATTTGAATGCGGCCATGCTGGAGCACCGCCTTTAGTTTAGCAAATCGAGCCCAAGACTTATTCTTTGTAAGCCTAGTAACTTATTCTATCGACCACGCTTGCCGAACCGCTAAGTGACGGGGACGTAATCACCCCACCATCGGTTGTCAAGCGATGTTGGGGGGACAAACACAGACATACACACACACATACACAGACACACGCACGCACACACACATACGACGGGCTTCTTTCAGCTTCTGTCTACCAAATCCACTCACAAGGCTTTGGTAGAAGACACTTGCCCAAGGTGCCACTGAGTGGGACTGAACCCGGAACCATGTGGTTGGTAAGTAAGCTACTTACCACACAGCCACTCCTGCGCCTATAAAATTCATTACAAGACTGCGTCTTTCATGAATTCTGTAATCGAAATGAAGGAGAGTTTGAACACCTTGTAATTCACACAGATGTGAGATGGTTATCAATACGTAATTGCCTGCAGCGTTTTGTTGTACTTGGGGACACTACTGTCTCATTTCTGACTAATGGCAATCTCGGCCAACAAATAAAATATAAAATAAATGCACCCTTTTCAAGTCTAGCCAGGCTCATGGGGCCGGTTTCCCGGTTTCTATGGCGCATGTTTTCCCCAGCTGGACGGGACGCCAGTCCATCGCAGCGTTGCTCATTTTTGCCAGCCGAGTGGACTGGAGCAACGTGAAATGAAATGTTTTGCTCAGGAACACAACGCGTCGCCCGGTCAAGGAATCGAAACCACAATCTCACGATCACGGTGCTGACACCTAACCACTAAGCCACGCGCCTCTACAAACTAAATAAATGCACTCTTTTAAAGCCTAGCCAGGCTCATAGGCCCGGTTTCCCGTTTTCTATGGCGCATGTGTTCCGATCGCAGCGTTACTCAAATGAAATGTTTTGCTCAGGAACACAACGCGTCGCCCGGTCAAGGAATCGAAACCATAATCATACGATCATGAAGCTGACACTCTAACCACTAAGCCACGCGCCTCCACTCTCGGCCAACAAATGGTTGCAACTAAATGTAATATATTTTATTTATCAGATGTATTTAAAATCAATTTAATAAACAGCTTCAAGGAGAAAACTCCGATCTCATATCCTCCGAAGGAGCTATTACTGCTTTGCTCGGGAAAGTACAGCCCTAGAAAATGAATATTGTACGTCGTGCGTTATTACAACTTCCTAGTTTGGAATCGGTTAGCAGTAATGTGTACGATGATGACCTTGTGCCGAACATTTGAAAAACTTGCATGATTATATGCAAGCGAAGTTTAGCGACCTGCTCAAGTTAAATATACAGCGCTGAGTGACAATTCCTTTTCAAGTGAATGTTGTTGATATCTGCAGGAGAATCTCATTGAATTTCAGAGTGATGAAATATTTCAGACAAGAATGGAAAATTAATGACACTGCTACAAAGCATCCGCTACTCTTGGAGAAAACACAATTGTACTTTACTGTTTGTCCTCCATATTGCCTTGTTGAATTCGGTTTCAGCTGTGTCACTAACTTACAGTCAAAAGCTTGTAGCCGAAACGACATTGTAAAAAGATGTGATTTTCAATTATCATTGACGACGTTGGAGCCAAATATTACAAAACAAGCAGAGCAGCATCAACCGTAAGGCTTGCATTAAATAAAGCAACATTAAAGTACTATCTTCTTTAATATGTCCTTTTTAAAAATTTTATTTATTTATCTAGTTTCAGCTCACAAGCTGTGGCCATGCTGGGGCACCGCCATTTGGTGTTGCTACATGATTTTACGAATGCAGGTCTCTTAGGTTCTTCGGGAGGATATTGAAGAGCTGTGGGCCTCGGAAGCCCAGGCTATCACAGTATCTTGTCCTACATCTTGATGGCAAATTTGGAGTCCTTGGCACTATGCAGTGGCGCCCAGTTCTGGCATTTGTGTAACTCTCGATGCCAAAGTTTGGGACAAGTCCTTCTAGGATCTTCCAGATGTATATTATGGCATATCTTTCTCGCCTACGCTCTAAGGAATAGAGTTTTAATCTCTTGAGTCTTTCCCAATAGCTTATATGCTGTACAGAGGCTATCTTGTTTATTTATGACTATTTTTATTTGTGAGCATTCATTTTCCATAGAATTTAGTTGATGAAGTTTATGCGCATGAAGTTGGTTATACATGCACAAAATATTTTAACAATTTTTATAGAAGTCCTAAGAATATTTAACTCAATAGCTACAATAGGATTTTTAAAATATTGAATGGCAATGGAGAGTCAGCACAAGTAAAATAGGAATCAAAGGGGTTCACAGGTAAAAAAAAAGGTAAAGAACCTCTGCTTTAGAGTATGTCATTTATAAGTCAAAAATAATTACAGTTAGAAATATTGAATTTCTAAATGTCTCAAAGAGACATGAGTGGTGGTGGAGCGATAGAGTGGTTGTATAAAGTCAACATAACGTGACAGTCCCGTAGAGGGAATTACACCACCGCTATATAGTCCTAGGAAGCATCGACGCTTCCTGTCGGCTTTCATACATTTCCTGTGTCCTTATATTCGCAAAGGGGAGGCAAGCACCCCCACCAGCTAGGACTAGCAACATGAATACATGCATGTTTCTGAGTATTGCCCGTCATCAGTTCAGGGTAGCGTGTCCCCGCTAGCGGTGATGCTTACTAAGCCCACGGGACTGTCACGTTATGTTGACTTTATACAACCAATAATTACAGTGATGTTAAAGTAAATAAGGGATTAAGAAGTAATGCATAAAATTTCTTACAACTGTTTCTGGAACAGCTGTATATACGGGGTACATAAGGTATTTGGGGACATAACTTTTTTGAGTCATTGCTGCATTTTTTGCTAACTCTGTATAATCTTTGTTTCAGAAAATAATCATGGTACACCCTCAGCTTACTCAGGAAATGAAGAGGCATGCTGTTGTTGTGGTCATAAAGGCTGAGCATAGCGATTTAGAAATATCTCGGTTTTTAAAAGTTGCCAGATCTTTCGTCTACAAAGTTTGTAAGGAGCTAGAGACTGAAGATAGAAATGTATCACCAGTATCAAAGCATAAAAAGATTTTGTCATGGACAGGAACAAAGAGCCAACGTGA
>NC_043019.1:6225684-6233184 GCF_006345805.1 Octopus sinensis | reverse complement strand
GACCTCTGCTTTAAGCATTTCAACAAAAACTCCATCTAATCCTGATGACTTGTCATTTTTTAATTCACAGATAGCTTTTATGACTTCGTTTTATGTCTTTTATGATTTCTCCAGGGTTGATTTCCCAATCCTTGTCCGCTTCTTTTATTTCGGTAGAGATTATGGACTCTGGGCGATTAAGGATAGCTTGGAAATGGTTCTTCCATCGTTCTAGTTTGACTTTATCACCTGTTATTTTGATTACATCTGTACTTTGTACAGGTAGATCATAGTATCTTCCTTCATATCAACTTCCCCATCTTTTCCTCATTTTGTACAGTGATCTTAAATCTTTACGTTTAGCGGCTAATCCAGCCTCTTCAGCCAATTGGTTTCTGTATCTACGTTTGTCATTCCGTACAGATTTCTTTACTGCCTTATCCTCATTCATATATTGCATCTTATACTTTTCTATGTTTGGTTGATGTAGAAGTGAGAAGTTTCTTCTGTTTTTCTTTCCGTTTATTCAGGATTTTCCATGTCTTTTGATATCCATTCATACCTGTTTTTTTTTCTATATCCAATAGTTTCCTTTTTTTTAGCTGAGTCTGTAAGGATTTGGTCGAAATTGTCAATTGTTACATTCTCACTAGTTTGTAATGTACTGAAACGATTCTGGAGAGATATTTGAAACTGTTTTTTTTATTGTATAATCACTCAATTTGGTCACATCAAAACGCTGATTTGTAGTGGTTCCTGTGCATGATTTGTTTAGTTTGAGTATATATATATATATATATATATATATATATATATATATATATATATATATGTGGGAAGCACTCCGTCGGTTACGACGATGAGGGTTCCGGTTGATCCGAATAAACGGAACAGCCTGCTCGTGAAATTAACGTGTAAGTGGCTGAGCACTCCACAGACACGTGCACCCTTAACGTAGTTCTCGGGGATATTCAGCGTGACACAGAGAGTGACAAGGCCGGCCCTTTGAAATACAGGTACAACAGAAACAGGAAGTAAGAGTGAGAGAAATTTGTGGTGAAAGAGTACAGCAGGGATCACCACCATCCCCTGCCGGAGCCTCGTGGAGCTTTTTAGATGTTTTCGCTCAATAAACACTCACAACGCCCGGTCTGGGAATCGAAACCGCGATCCTATGACCGCGAGTCCGCGCCCTAACCACTGGGCCATTGCGCCTCCACATATATATATATATATATATATATATATATATAGATATATATATATATACTAGCAGTATCGCCCGGCGTTACTCAGGTTTGTAAGGGAAATAACTATAAAGCATTTTTAGAGAGTTATAGCCAAAAAATAGCAAAAAAATGGAAAAAAAATGATGGTAAATTTTTTTTTGAGAGTTAAAAAAGGTGGAGTTGCATCCCCTAGACGGTCTGTGGTTTGGGTTTCTGATTCTCGACCCCATGTCGAATTTATCGATTTTTTTCAGAACTGGGGGAACTTTTCAAAATTTTCGCTGCGTTAGTTTTGAATTATGACATTGGGCTGTGTGTGTCAAGTTTCATCAGAATCGGTTGAAAGCCGTGGTCAGAGTGAGGGTACGAGAAAACAGACACACAGAAAACGCACAGACAAACTGCCGTTTATATAGAGAGAGATACACATACATATATACATGCATGCATATCCATACATACATACATACATACATACATACATATACATACAAGTATGTATATATGTATACGCACACATGCACATATATATATATATACAAGAATGTGTGTGTGTGTGTATATATATATATACATACACACATAGTAATGGTAGTTTTGATTTTGCCTGGGATTCGACAATTGTGTCTGATGATCACAGGATAAAGGGCTTTTATTGCTCTACTTCGTCAACTCAAACCGTTGGTGTAGAGGCTTCATCTTTTATTGAAGCCAGAACAGAGTCTAGTTTGGGCGCTCCCGAGTCACCGGTCCTGCATTCAGCCTGTCTTATGTTTACGTGGCATTAATATGCACGGCGTCTAGGTTTTTTGGACGAGAGAGCGTAACAGGTGACACAAGCCCGTACAACTTAAAGCAAAATCATTGCGGAGGTAGTTTGAAGGTGAATTGAAAAAATTCCATGGCGATGGAATATGGTAACGAGAGGAACAAGTAAAGAGTGTTGATGAAAATTTGTAGCCAGAGTTTCACGTTTCACACATAAGCTGCACAGAGAGTGATGGTCATGTTTTTGTAGAATCCGAAGGAATCTACAAGACGCGTGTCTTTCTTTGTGTGGCAAGAAGTTATATTTAAGTTTAATACTGCTTCTCCAACATCGGAAGCGAGGTGAGAAAAGACCCCTAAGTATGATTTATCTTTAATAAGGCTGGCATTAACTGCAAATATCTAGCCAGCAAGTTTATTGTGGTCAAAGTAAAGATAAGAAAAAAAGAAAAAAATGTTAATATTTGGTTTTGGGAATGTAAGAACTTTTCAAGGCAGCAAAGACAGTCTAGAATGAATAACAGCAATAATTGCAAAAGTAATCGGCTTATATGATATTGATATCACTGCTCTAAGTAAAATGTAATTTGCGGACTCTTGTGAATTAGAAGTTGAGAGTGGTTATACATGTTTTTGGAGTTTTTGGAGTGGTTATACGTAGACTTTATTTTGTAACTTGCCATCAATCCCTCAAGCTATTGATCTGCATCTCATGGCTTTTCGTATACCCATAGGTAATTCCTCACTTATGCACATTAACAGCGGATGTGCACCTACTTTGTCAGCATCCGAACAGAATATTTTCTACTTTATTTTCTACTTTATCAGTAAATTCAATATCCTGATCCAGCCATATTAATGGGTGATCTTAATGTCAGAATAGATAAACGCATAATGTGGCCAAAAGTAATAGGAAGATATCGAACAAGAAAAATGAATGCAAGAGGTTTAGGCCTGCTGTCTTTCTGTCAACAATTTGGTTTAGTAATTACAAACACAATATTTCAGCAGGTCGATAAATATAAAAAAACACATTGAAGCACCCTCGCTATAGTAACCAACGCATGCTTGACTATGTCATAGCTTAGAGCAAAGATTGCAGTGATGTCAAATTAAGCAGAGCTCACAGACTCCCAAATGTTACTCAGATCACAGAATTGTACGCAGGAAAGGTATACAAAGAGGCCATTAAGAACCAATATTCCTTCTAGAACAAATGTGTCACCTTAATGGCAAGAAAATGACGAAATACAAGACAGAAACAAACTACATTGATACAGTGATCTCAAATAACAACATAGCAGAAATGGTCAAAGCGAGAAAAAAAGTACATGAATACAGAACTACAGAACATATTAAAGAAAAAAATGGAAGGCGCAGGAGCAGCTGTGTGGTAAGTAGCTTGTTTACCAACCACATGGTTCCGGGTTCAGTCCCACTGCGTTGCACCTTGGGCAAGTGTCTTCTACTATAGCCTCGGGCCGACCAAAGCCTTGTGAGTGGATTTGGTAGACGGAAACTGAAAGAAGCCCGTCGTATATATGTATGTATATATATATATATATATATATATGCGTGTGTGTGTTTGTGTGTCTGTGTTTGTCCCCCTAGCATAGCTTGATAACCGATGCTAGTGTGTTCATGTCCCCGTTACTTAGCGGTTCGGCAAAAGAGACCGATAGAATAAGTACTGGGCTTACAAAAAAAGAATAAGTCCCGGGGTCGAGTTGCTCGATTAAAGGCGGTGCTCCAGCATGGCCGCAGTCAAATGACTGAAACAAGCAAAAGAGTAAAAGAGAGTAAGAGTAAAGAAAAACCATTCCATGACCAATATTCTGCAAATCTTGATAGAAAAGACGTTTGCTTGAGTAAAAGCCAACAATGGCTCAAAAGCTCTGGACTAAAAGCTGGAACGGAAGGACTGAGTTTCGCTGTACAAGACAATGCCTGACCACAAAGAATTATAAAAGTAAAATAATGAAAACAGGCCCTAACACCAAATGCAGAATATGCAACCAGCACAATGAGACAATTGACCACATCATCTCTGGCTGTCCAGTACTTGCCAAATCTGAATATATACATACAGACACGACCGAGTAAATGGTTATAACCACTGGACAATATGTCAACACTAAACATAAAAACTGACAATAAATGGTAAAAACATGCGCCAAACAAGGTACATGACAACGACCAGGCCACAATCATTTGGGATATATGTATGTTAAAACTGACAAAAAAAAAACAACAACAAAAAACTAATCGTCCAGGCATAATAATTGGAAAAACAACATCTGCTTACTAATAGATATTTCAGTCCCTCCTGGTCAAAACAGCGCTCAAGAGAAGTGGGAAAATTGCCAAAGTACAAAGATCTCGAAACTGAAGTATTCAATGAAGGTGAAAATAATACCAGTAGTAATTAGAGTATTGAGCATGATAAAAAATCGTGAACAAAAACATAGAAGCTGTACCTGAACCCACAACACTACACACTATCCAAAGAAATAACCCTGCTAGAAAAACCCCCACATCCTATGCAAGACACTACCGATTCAATAAAACAACCTAAACAAAACAATCCACAAACACAAGACACTCTATATAGCAAACATCCAATAAAATAAACAACCGCCAACAGGCTGGATAACCAACAGAACACAATTTGTATTACACATACAACACACAATATAAACGAAAGATTGCAACTAGACTCCATAACAAAACAAACTGACGCATTACAATACCGGGAAGAGCTTCCACTCACCCAACAACGAAAAAGAACATACAATACTACACACCTCACTGCAGTAGAAATTTGCCTGGAACTACCAAATGTTGAATAATAATAATATAATAATAATATAATAATAATAATAATAATAATAATAATAATAATAATATAATAATAATAATAATAATAATAATATATAATAATAATAATAGAAATAATAATAATGATAATAATAATAATAATAATAATAATAGAAATAATAATAATGATAATATAATAATAATAATAATAATAATAATAATAGTAATAATAATAATAATAATAATAATATAATAATAATAATGATAATAATAATAATAATAATAATAATAATAATAATAGTAATAATAATAATAATAGTAATAATAATAGTAATAATAATAATAATAATAATATAATAGTAATAATAATAATAATAATAATATATAATAATAATAATAATAATAATAATAATAATAATAGTAATAATAATAATAATGATAATAATAATAATAATAATAATAGTAATAATAATAATAATAATAATATATAATAATAATATATAATAATAATATAATAATAATAATATAATAATAATAATAATAGTATAATAATAATAATATAATAATAATAATAATAATATAATAGTAATAATAATAATAATAATAATAATATAATAATAATAATAATAATAATAATAATAATAATAATAATAATAATAATATAATAATAATAATAATAATAATAATAATAATAATAATAATAATGATGGATACAGTCACCTAGGAGAACTGCAAGGTGGTAGAATATTGAAAGGAGAAATGGGATGGAACTTCTCGAAGCGTGCAAGAGAATTAGGAGTGTGTTCGAAACAAAAATTAAATGGAAGGAATATCATTAGAACAACAAATACGCGGGTTATGTCTGCATAAAGATACTCTGGTTCCTTTCTAAAATGGGCGAAGATCGAGTTACAGAACTTAGATCGAAGAACTAGAAAGCTGCTCACAATACACAAAGCACACCAGCCTAAAAGTAATACTAACAGACTATAACTACCAAGAAAAGAACTAGAGGAGAAGATACTGTGGGTACTACGATATTAGGGTTGAACATTATGTGGTACGTAATAAAGAAATAATCTTCAGTCCCACTGCATGGCATCTTGGGCAAGTGTCTTCTGCTAGAGCCTCGGGCCGACCAATGCCTTGTGAGTGGATTTGGTAGACGGAAACTGAAAGAAGCCTGTCGTATATATATATATATATATATATGTATGTGTGTGTATATGTTTGTGTGTCTGTGTTTGTCCCCCCACCATCGTTTGACAACCGATGCTGGTGTGTTTACGTCCCCGTCACTTAGCGGTTCGTCAAAAAGAGACCAATAGAATAAGTACTGGGCTTACAAAGAATAAGTCCCGTGGTCGATTTGCTCGACTAAAGGTAGTGCTCCAGCATGGCCGCAGTCAAATAACTGAAACAAGTAAAAGAGTAAAGAGAGCACCTTAAGATGTCCTAAAAGGTCCTGAAACAAGAGGAAGAGCAGCAAAGTGGTAGCTGGAAAGGGAAAGAATAATCTGGCGAATTCACGCAGCAAACCGAAGATGCTGGAAGAAGTAAAGAACGATAGTTGCAGCCGGCAGACGTAAACCTGAAACGAGAGACCGAAGCGCTAATTATAGCCACTTAGTAACAAGCCATTAAGACGAATTTAATGAAGGAAATAATTGATTAAATTCAGAGCAACTGCAGTTTCTGAGTGAGACGGAAGTAGTAATCATGTCTTGAGTGAATGCAGTAAGCTAGCGCAAAAGAAAAAGTGTCTAAGCGCAGACATGACTGCGTAGTAAAAGAGTGCATTCAAGGTGTCTGCCGAGTGTATGGGTTCGAAATTGCAGAAAAGTGGTGTGATTACGAATGGCAGGCTTTAATAGAGAATGAGAATTACAGGACTTGTGGGATTTCCTCATTTCGACTGACGAAACTGTTGAAGAAGACCAGTTATGATTATGGAGAACAAAATAAATAATCAGCGTAAGATCATAAGCTCTGAAGTGGATACCAGTGAAAAAAAGGGAAAAACATTGAGAAATATCAGGACTTAGCCAGAGAACAGAATAGACTGTGGAAGATTAAAACAACAATTATTCCGGCAGTAATTGGTGAACTTAGCACAATACTCAAAATGCCGCCTAAGGGAATGCAATTGAAACTCGCATTGCCAACCTGCAGAAAAGTGCCATTTGATATTCTGCAAGAATCCGAAGAAAGGTTCTTGAAATTTGAGAGTATTTGTCATCAAACTTCAAAACAACATCAACGCAGGCTAATATAGCCTATAATAGTTTTAACAACAATAAAATCAATGATAGTTACATATACAATAAAATATAAAAAAGCTAAATAATTGCTTTAACTAATTTTTGCTCTAGGCCAAGAATTTTCGGGAAGAGAGTAATCGAAACTGGTACTTCAATTTATCGATACTGGAGAGATAAAAGAGAGAGACGACCTCGAGGTGATTGGAACTCAAGACGTAACGAACCGTAATAGATACTGCAATGGCTTAACGATTCTGCCAATCGAACACCCTAGTGACAGTGACTGGGAGGAGACACTAATCGATTGAATCGAAGAGAGTACTTGACTAGTACTTTATTTTATCGATATTGGAAGAATGAAAAGTTAAGTTCTTAGTGTGATTTCCATTCAAAACTTAAGAGTACAACAACCGCCACCTCGCAAAAGAAACCCAAATAAATTCAAA
>NC_043019.1:6218184-6220684 GCF_006345805.1 Octopus sinensis | reverse complement strand
TATTATTATTATTATTATTATTATTATTATTATTATTATTATTATTGAGTGAGAGAGCAGTTCATGCCATCAAAGTGACACTGGGGTAAAATATACGAAGCCCAATATACCCATCATGACTACCCGTCTGATAAAGGTACACCAGGCACATGCATCACAACCATATGTGCGCGACATGATGATCTCATATCAAGATAAACAGCACATGACCTTGCAGGTGGGGCCCAGTTAGAATTTTCTTCAGGTTGAGTAGCCCATCCCGCTCAAACGGTCCCTGAATAAGGGTTGTTTAAGGATGTTGAAAGAACCACCCATGTTTCCAGAGGTGAACTATTCAAACCCCAAAAAGAATCCCTCTCAACACATGGCTATGATGCTCCCCCTACTACTTCTGCTCGTGATCAGAGATGCACATATCGTCAGCCACTAAGGGACATGCTCAACTGGTAAGGTCAAACAACTGACAAGCAAATCTGTGGTATTGAGCAGAATATTGCTGTAGCCCTCTTATTATTATTATTATAATTATTATTATTATTATTATTATTATTATTATTATTATTATTATTATTATTATTTACCCCTTTGTGTGTATAAGGGCCCAGAACGTAACGGCAGACGAAATACGGCTACGCATTTCGCCCGGCGTGCTAACGATTCTGCCAGCTCGCCGCCTTACCATATATATATATATAGTATATATACTATATATATATATAGTATATATAAATACTATATATTTGCTGAATGAATGACCACCCCTAAGATCTGCAGAATGAATAGCAAATAAATCCAACACCACCACCACACACACGCCACCATCTCCATATTACTACCATTCCTTCCTCTACTCCCATCACCTACCTCCCCCTACCAAGTCATACAGAAATACTCACATAGCCAAATTGACATTCATACTGGCAAGAACATCCCTCCGTAATTTGTCCAAAAATGTAATATCACCTGATGAAATAAATCAATGATGCCCAGGGATAATGCGGGCTTTACTGTACTAATCTCAAGTATACGGATTCTGATGTCAAAATCATGTTATTTGTGGAAACGTGCGTAGCGATGTATTGAATATTTATAAATTCCATTCTAGAATTATTGTTATTATATGTATACATACTTATACTTTGGCACGAGACCCGTAATTCTGGGGGACGATGATATCGGCCCCTGTGTTCAATCTCGAAAGGATGAAAGGCAACGTGGACCCCGGCAGAATTTGAACTCAGAGCGTAAAGACGAACGAAATGCCGTTCAGCATTTTGCCCGGCGTGTATTCGATTCCGCCAGCTCGCCGTCAAGATGAACAAAATAAGACCAGAGAGAGAGAGAGAGAGAGAGAGAGAGAGAGAGAGAGAGAGAGAGAGAGAGAGAGAGAGAGAAAGAGAGAGGGGTAGTGGGTAGTGAGTGAGGGAGCGAGGGAGTTAGAGAGGAACAGGCATTGAGCCCGGGGCCGAAATAGTCGTGACTTCTGGTACTTGACTGATGAAAGAAAACCAAGAATAAACCGTCTTTTTTTGCTTGTCCTTCTAATTGTTGTTTCCCTTGTCTATCTGTCCGAACGTTTTAATGCTCTCTATTGCGTTTTTGTTCCATATATATATATATATATATATCTGTAAATGTAATATGTGACAGTTGATCGTTAGCCATAATAAAACTCCGAGTTTCGGATGCCGTGGTGGAAATCCACGCCGCCATCTCTTCAGTTATCCGGCCATCTGGGAAAAATGCCCTAAATGGTATTTTTCCGATGGCCGGATAACTGAAGAGATGGCGGTATGGATTTCCATCTCGGCATCCGAAACTCGGAGTTTTATCTTGGCTACCGAATAATTGTCACATATTACATTTACAGATAAATTCCTCTATTTACATAATATTGAGGTCTCTTTCATTCTTTTCTCTTACCATTTTTATCAATATATATATATATATAAACACAGCACGGACTTTGTCAGTGAACAGGTCGCGGATTTTAGCGACGAAAATATTTTGACAAATTAGACTTAAATGTTGAAGTGAATCGAACGGCTTTTGTGTGTTTCTTAAATGGCTTACAAACACCTTCCACGCTGCAATTGTTTTCGATTCAGCACACGATCTCAGATCAAATTACTTGCTATGCGAGTACATCTCCGTAACATATATATATATATATATATATATATATATGTATATGTGTGTGTGTGTGTGTGTGTGTGTGTGTGTGTGTGTGTGGAGGCGCAATGGCCTAGTGGTTAGGGCAGCGGACTCGCGGTCGTAGGTTTGTGGTGAGTGTTTATTGAGTGAAAACACCTAAAAGCTCCACGAGGCTCCAGCAGGGGTCGTGATCCCTGCTGTACTATTTCACCACTCTTTCTCCCACTCTTTCTTCTGTTGGCGTCATTTGAAAACAATGCGAACGCATTGTGACCAGCGATGTGTAACTGCATCTGATGGACTGGTCGGTCACGTGATCACGTGATATATATATATATATATATAT
>NC_043019.1:6200684-6213184 GCF_006345805.1 Octopus sinensis | reverse complement strand
ACCGTTTAATTAAAATACCTGGAGATACCACAGCCTCAGCGCAAGTCTATACATCATTATTCACGGCGTAGAGGGTGCTGGCAGCTGATGGACCGCCTCACCAATGGAACCTGTCCCCCTCTACAAGAATTTGAAGAGGAGGCGATCCAACTTTGTGAGGTGTGAACGGGGGCAAGGCACGACGGTCAGGTGGTAGTAGATGACGGATGTGATGTATGCATTCACCACCTCCGCACGTCCTTTCAGTGATAGTTTCCTCGCAGCCCATTTCCGGGTGAGACTGGCTACTCTGTTCTTCTCCTCGTCCCAATTCTTATCCACCTGGAGGTCCGAACCAAACCCCAAGCAACTTTACCGGTCCGTCCGTCCGTCCATCGAACGTCCAACGACGCTGTTGGACGGCATGGACTTACGTCTCCAGGGTCCGAGCAGCAAGCGTTTCATCTCTGTAGTTCTTTGGGAATTTCTTTTGACATGAGCCATTTTCCGTGCAAGGGGAAGAAGGATTATCTGTTCCGCAAGGAACATGTATCATGCATTTGTTTTACTAAATCATGCAAGACTGGGTCATCATTGGCATCAGGAATTTCAGCTGTCTCGATCCTATCTATGTCATCGCTGTTTCTGATTTTGTTCGCATTTCACAACACTAACAACATGAAACAGTGGGGAAGACCTCTCTTCTGAAACTCAATGACATGGACATAAGCCACTGGCACCCCCAAAATGTGTCTATCCTTTATGTCCCTCATAAGTTCTGCAAGGTGTGACTTGTACACCCAGGCAACTAAATCTGGTCTATTTTCAGGTGTTTCATTTTGCTGTAGATTATCAAGTATCTCAGGGCCCTTCGGGCTGCAAGTGTAGGTGATGAACAAGTCTGGCTTAGCATATTTTGAAAGAATTGACATGGCATCATTGAAACATTGGTGCATATTCCTTGGACTGCCTGTGAATGAGGAAGGCAGTATCACTGGCAGTCCTAGATCAATATTCTCATCTTCTGTGTTCAAACAGTCCATCAATTCGTTGTACTCGCAACTTGGTCTGATTGTTCCTAAGATATTGCAACCTGAAACCTTCAGCCTTGACATATGCATCCACAACATACTGCTGAAATAATTTTCCAGGTCTGTGAATAAAACTAAACCCACCTCCAAATGCAAGACGATAGCTTTAGTATTCTTGCATTGTCAGACGATTACGCACACGTATCCGGCGTTCCTCGACATGTTGCATCTCACAATGCCATCCAAATTCCCCATGGGGAAACAGAATCAGGTAACTCATAGGATCCAAGTGGCATAACGTGTAAGATATTTTTCAGGAGGGGCACTATTTTCTCTAACAAACACTGCTGCTATTTCATTGCTGGTAGGGAAATTGTAGCGCCTGATATCGGACCCTCTCCTGAAGCATAACTCATATCTCTTTATTGGTACATTGTCTCTTCTGGTTCTCTCCTCTTCGTGTTCAACTGTGTGGACGTTCTTGTACGATTTTGCATGAGGATTAATTTGGTGGATAACATCATTTATGTTTCTCATCATCATCATTGTTCGACCGTGGTCGAGACAATGGAATTTACCATGCTACGCCAGACTTCACGGTCTATCATGGCATTACGGGGGTCCTGTAGCTGGATGCCTGTATCCCTGGAGATTTATCAGGGTAGGAGAGAGTGCGCCTTCTGGTATTGAGAGTAGATGGCATCCAGAGGAGAAGAGTAGAAATTGCCTCGTTTTCACTCTACAACAATGTCCAGCAAACTGACTCTCCTACCTTTCACAAGAGAGACACAGGTGGTAGTTTCCCCCATATATTTGCATTTTGGTTGGATGATGGCGCTTCCACGAGAGATTTTGAGCTCTCATAAGGAGGCGAGTGTAGGTTCCATCCAACCGCCTCTCAAGCTTCTTTGATAACGTCCAGTTTCTGAGCATCTAGTAGAATTGGTTCGACTGTGGCTTTGAAGATTTCAAGTTTGAAGTCTCCACTTAGATTCGATGACCAGATCTTATGCATGTCATCTTATGCATAGTAACAGGGGAACATCCAGAATTTTGAGCATCCATCATGTGCAGCAGAGCTTTGTCCGCATCAATGATGTATAACTGGCCGTATTGTGGTTGATCATTAGCAGGATGCAGGTTTGTCGTCGTGTGGTAAGTTTGGCTTTGGCCCTGAATGCGGGAGTAATACGGACCCCTTCATGGAGGTGCTGCCAGTTTGACACCAAATGAATCAAAGAAGGTACAATTGTAATTTCTGATATTTCTACGGAATGAAACAGACTCTTGATCTTGTCTCTGGATATGGTTGCCATGCAGGCACGTTCACTTTTCCTTTGTGGCAAGAACTGTTATTTTCATTTCTAAACCTAAGCGCACCACAGTATTCACATATAATGTTCATTTCTCCTATGTTAAATTGTTCAAATTCATTAACAAAAGCTCTATTCAGCACTGGCCTATGTCTTCTCACACGCTGTCGTGCATCTGATGCCTTCTTAAATTGTCAATTTCACCAGCGTTCATATTTTGAACTCTTTCTCGATGTCTTCCTCTTTGGTTTTGCTGATAAATAACCTTGTCATGTTGATTCATGTTCTACACTCTTTGCTGAAATAAGTTTCTCTGCTGCTTGTGGTACGGTGCACGCTGTTCTTCATTCATATTTTCTCGTCTTATTTGTTGTCTCCTGCTGTCTTGCTGCAAATGTTCCTCGCATTGTTCAACCTCCATTGACGCTCGTCTCAGCTGCTTGTGTTGCCTGTCTCTCTCTAGGATTTCCTGCCTCTGCTCTTCCCTTATCCTTCGCCTGTAGAGCCCCATTCTTGCACGAGCAGCTTCCAGTTTTTGTTGCCGGTTTATGATGAATGCAGTTTATAAGCACAAAAGAAGCACAAGATAATATGAATACAAAACGCGAAGAAAAACATTGATGAACATTGGCTGTTTTAGGTAATTCGAATCTTCTGTGTCTCACTCACAAAATCACCCCCCTTTAATTTTGCTCAGATTGTTTTCAATTTTGGTGTATCGACGCAGTTCTGAATTTTGATTATTCTCAGGAAATTACGTTATCTCGTAAATTAAGAATCTGATGTTATCTGAAATTAAAGTTTGAAAATTTGGGTAATTTTAGCCCTTCAACAGACAGCAAAGCATTAACAGCTCGTTACCATGACAACTGCACGTTGTTTCTGGACGCACGCAACCGCGCAAGTCAGTGCCACCCGCGATAAAAAAAAAAGAAAAAAAACCCCTCCACGTTTTGAGTAACATTTTATTTCAATTTCAAACTTTGTTATATTTATCTATTTTATTACACAGATTACGTTTGAATACCATAATTCAATTTCAAAATTTGTTTCATTATATATATAGATATAAATCCCATCCCCGATTTACAGTTTACGCATATCTATACAGTATGGTATATATATATAATATATATATATATATATTATATATATATATATATATATATATATATATATATATAGTTAATCCAAACAAGAAAACACAGAAAAAAAAGAAGAAAAAAAGAGAAAAAAAGAGAAAAAACACACAGCAACGCAGGACGTGGAACAATTAAAGTATTATTGACGCTCAGGAAAGAAGGGAAGGAGGGTTTAACGTTTCGAGCGGAGCTCTTCGTCGGAAACAAGGAGAAGGAAAGATCCCAAGGAGGGAAGACAGAGGAGAAAATATATGAGCTGGTGGTGCTCAAAAGATTACATATATATATATAGATAGATAGATATGTGTGTCTATCTATCTATCTATCTATCTATCTATCTATCTATCTATCTATCTATCTATCTATCTATCTATCTATCTATAAACAGATAGAGAATGTCACACGTTCACACACACACACACACACACACACACACACAGACACACACACACACACACACTTCCTATCACCATTCTCTCTCTCTCTCGCTCCCTCTGATTTGACTCTTTCTTTCTCACTACCTCTGTGTCCCCTCTATGTATCGAAAAGTAAAAGTAACATCGAATATTTTCAGTGGTTATTTCTTTTTTATTTAACAATGTGTTGTTGTATTTATCTATCTGTCTTCTGTTTCACACACACACACACCACACACGCACGTGCACACACACACACACACACACACACACACACACACACACACACACACACACAATACACGCACACACGCATACACGCACATACACATACACACACACACTTCCTATCACTACTCTCTCTCCATCTCCCTCTCTCTGACTCTTTTTCTCTCACTACCTCTCTGTCCCTCCTCTTATATATTATATGAAGAGCGTAACGGACGAACGAACTAACTAAGGAAGGAACAAGCAGAATTATAATATGATAATAGTAATAATAATGGAAGTGTTATCATGTGCATGTTTTGTTTTGGTATAAAATGTAGGCTACAGCAAATATTCTGCTCAATAACACAAATTTGCTTTGTCAGTTGTTTGACCTTAACCGGTTGAGCATGCCCCTTAGTGACTGGCGATATGTGCATCTCTGATCACGAGCAGAATTAGTGGGAGAACATCGTAGCCGTGTGTTGAGAGGAATTATCTGAGGTTTGAATATTTCACATTTGGAAATATATGTGTTTCATTCATCATCCTTAAACAACCCTCATTCAGGGACCTTTTGAGCAGGATGAAGAAAATTTTAACTGGGCCCCATCTGCAAGGTCATGTGTTGTTTATCTTGATATAAGGTCACCATGTGGCGTACATATTGTTGTGATGCATGTACCTGCTGTACCCTTGCCAGACAGATAGCCATGATGGGTATACCGGGCTTCGTATATTTTACCCCTGTATCACTTTGATGGCAAGCGCTGCTCTCTCACTCAATAATAATAATAATGATAATAATAATAACAATAATGATAATAATATAATAATAATAATAATAATAATAATAATATAATAATAATAATAATAATAATAATAATTCTTTGTACTGGAAGCACAAGCTCTCAAATTTAAAGGAAGGGATTAAAATGATTACGTCGACCCCAGTGCGTAACTGGTATTCAGTCTATATCCAAGAATAAATACTCATATTGGATATAAATGTGAAATATCAAGTGTTAATAAGGCGAGTTGTTCCAAAAATATCCAAAATATGTATTGGAAGTTTATCAAGATATAACATTTTCTAATCCCTATCCAAATAGAAATAGTATCATCGGATTTAAATATGAAATATCGAGTGTACTCTAGCTAATTTTATTAGGTCCATCCCACGAACAAGTATTTGAATAACTCATGTCGATATCTCTAACTTATGTCGCGGGAATATTGAACCTCAACATTTATAAAGTTTATCGTATAAATTGAAAGATATCCTACAGTGTAAATTGCTTAAAGGACCGAATGAATGAATGAGATATATCAATGTAATAAGAGTTTTGACCGGGCGTGCGTCCGTATGAAGACCTTTCGTTATTTAGAAATCTTATTGTTTCTTTTTCTTCTGAAAATTGCATAAGTTGTGTGTAACATCGAATTTTAAGTTTTACATTATAGCAATTCTAGTTCTTCGTTGGGTTGCAGAGGCTTAGCGCCGGCCCTGCTGTCAGCAAATTTATGGTTTAGGGTTAAGTTAAGTTAATTTTTTGGCTCAAAAAGCAAAAAGCAAGGCCATGTAGGGGGACATGGAGTTATGTACAGGGTGGTGTTCATGTAAAGAGTTCAGGCCACTTGTGGTCAAGGGAGACTTTGAACTGAGCGGTCGTCGGCATCTTCACCATCTCGTCTGGCAGCTTATTCCACGGATCCGCAACCCGGACGGAGAAAGCCCCTCTCCTTCGATTGAGATGAAATCGTCGCAGATAGAGCTTTTCGGAGTGACCTCTCAGCCGACGCTCTGGAGCAGGAGTGAAGAACAGCTCTTTCGAGAGGTTACGCTTTCCGCTTATGATGTTGTGAGCAAGAATGAGATCACCACGGCGCCGTCGTTTTTCTAGAGAATAAAGGTCGAGCGTCTTCAGCCTTTCTTCATAAGACAAATGAAAAGAGAGAAAATGCAAGAGAAATTAATTTTGGCGGTAAAGACTAAACCCCTTGTTTCATTGTCACAATTAGAAAGCGTTTGTCTTTACTTAAAAAAAGAGGTGGGGTTGTAGACGTATGACGGAGAATTATTCTATTTCTTTACTACCCACAAGGGGCTAAACACAGAGAGGACAAACAAGGACAGACAAATGGATTAAGTTGATTATATCGACCCCAGTGCGTAACTGGTACTTATTTAATCGACCCCGAAAGGATGAAAGGTAAAGTCGACCTCGGTGGAATTTGAACTCAGAACGTAACGGCAGACGAAATACGGCTACGTATTTCGCCCGGCGTGCAAACGTTTCTGCCAATATCATGTTTGCTTCTATCAGAATCAATGTGGTGCATAAATTGTCAAGTAAAGGAGGAGCATCTTTACCTCCCTGATTCAGATGCAAAGTGCTATTTTGAGTAAAATTGTTTGGTTGCAGACCTTCTCTGAGTCTTTTTATTATAATTGGGTCAGAGATATTTCACAGATGGTAACATTGATTTTAAGGCCTTTCTAGATAAGTGATTGGTCATTCAAAGAGATTTATAAATTGCAAATTTATTCTGTTCAGTGACCTATCGGCATAGTGATCATTTGCAAACTCCAGAGGAGACACTTTCATTTCCCTTTAGCCCTCACATCACACTGTTGTTAATGTTTATTTGAATTGGGTCGCGCCCTTCCAATTGCTATAGATCCGTAATGCATCTTACGGCTGTGCCGGTCACCTGTGTGGCGAGGAATCCTACACTGGGGAGTGGTAACGACTAAGATAGGGTAGCTGACTGCTTATTGTGATCATTCGTCTTTTGGTTTCCTCTAGCTTTGCTCTCTTTTACAAATCCAGTAAACGTTCATATATTTCCGATTTCAAAGAAATTTGAACAATAGATATGACAGAAGTTAAAAATGATTCCCAACAATTCAACTTCTCTGGCTGACTTTAAGGGGCTAAACTCCCACTGAATTTAGGGGCCTAAACTCCCACATTTTAGAGCTCCATGTGCTCCATGTGTTCCACTTTTCAGGAACAAAACCTTTGATTGAGTTTTATAAGACTTGGATTTTGGAATCTGGGCATAAAGATGAGTAGTATGGGATAAATATGTCATGATTAGAATTTTTGTTAGGGTGTGTAAAGGGGGAAAGAACCCTCATTAAAATTCTTAATCTCCAATTTTGATGAAATTTGAACCATAGGTATCCTAGTTCATTAGAGAAAATATAAAAGAAAAGTCTAATTCTTCAATTCCATGTGACACTGGCAACGCCGGGTATCTCTGCTAGTATATATATATATATATATATATATATATATATATATATATATATATATATATATATGTGTGTGTGTGTGTGTGTGTGTGTGTATAAACATATTATATGCGTGTGTGTGCGCGCACCCGCATGTATGTATGCGTGAGTGTGTGTGAACAGCTACAAACTATGTAGATGTTGACCCGCTTACAAAAATGCCGATACATCGCCACTTACACAATGCTTGCTACAGTGAATTTACATTGATGTTTTGCAACTATACCGGTTTATTGATATACCGGGAGTGGTTTTACTATTGAAAATTTGATAGATTTTGTTTTTTTAAAGAATCTTGGTTGTTGCAAAACCGCGAATGAAATTAAGGAAAACAATATTAGAGCCTCAGTTCATCACGAGAATGTTTGACTTTTTAGTCAATCCTTTAAGCTTATTGTACTTATCTGTTTGTTGAGCGAACTTGCATTCTTGTTGTGTTACAGAATGAATAATGAAAGAGACGCCACCATTGTTCACCAGACAGAACCGAGGTATATTTTTTCCTCCAGATAATCTGTTAGCACCATATCAATTACACCCTTCCGTGGAACAGAATGTAACATAAATACAACACTGAACAAAAAAAAAAAAAATAAATAAATAAAAAGAAATAGAATAAAAAGAAAAAGGAATCTGTTTTCAATTTTAAAAAGATTGGCTTAAAACAAACCTTTGAAGCAGAACTATTAGAATAAATGAACCGTAGAGTAATACGATTGAAAGAAATCTTCCACGACAATGCAAATCAGTGGCTAATCTATCAATTTTGTAGTACTGCCAAAATTTTCAGCGTGTTTACAACTGGAAAAACATACGGAGAAGAGAGGAAATTGGATTACCTGAAAACTTATTTACCTCAGAAACAACAGATTTTTGTTATCGAAATTCTCAGAAAGAGGATTATTCTACCATTAAGGCAATTTCGGATAAAGAAATATAAATTTAAATGACATAACTATTTCCTACACAAATACAGTAAGAATTCTCATAGACTATATGTTACTTCTAACAGAAATAAACGCTAAATGCTTCGCTGAACACTTTACAATATATATATATATATATATATATATATATATATATATATATATATATATATATAATATATATATATATATATAATATATATATATATATATAAGACTAGCAGAAGCATCAAGACTAGCAGAAGACTAGCATAAGACTAGCAGAAGCATCAAACAGTTTCAATACTGAAGATGAATCACTAGTCAAGAACAAAAGTGAACACATCCCACACAGAGGAAGAAATAAAGATCTTGACGAATTCTGTAACCACATTGAGAACTTCCCCTACCATACTATACATAAACAGAAAGCTAACCCAAATTTTAACACTACACAATGGAAAGAACTGATAGAACTCCAAAATGATGAAGATATAACCATTAAGGAAGCGGACAAGGGAAATGCAGTTGTAATAATGGATACATCATACTACAGAAATCTTGTAATTTCCTTGCTTGATGAAGACCGACATTATGAAAAAATTACCAACTACACCCCACAAAAAATAATGAAAACTCTATCTTCACTAATTAAAACCCATGAAAAGGAACTGACAACCAAAGAGATTGATTTCCTAACAAACTTTAAATGCAAACCTAGCCTTTTCTATGGTCTGCCAAAAATTCATAAAAGTCAAATTATAAATGAAACCATTAAAAAATCACCAAAGACATACATACACACACCTAATCCGGGGGACCTAAAACTACGACCCATTGTAGCTGGCCCAACCTGTGAAACACACAGACTAAGTCTACTTATGGACATCCTCTTGAAACCCTTCCTTAAACATATCGATAGCCATATCAGAGATGACTTAGATATGTTAAACCACCTTCCAAAAAAAACCAAGGAAGAAACAATCCTGGTTTCATTTGATGTAGTCAACTTGTATACCAGTATACCTCATAATTATGGACTGGAGGCAATACAATTCTGGTTAGACCAATTTCCGGAAGAAATACCAAAAAGGATCAGTAAGGAATTCATTACTAAATCAATTGAATTCATCCTACACAATAACCACTTCATGTTTGACAATACATTTTACCGTCAAAAATCCGGAATTGCTATGGGTACAAGGGCAGCACCAGTCATTGCTAACTTAACAATGGGATACATGGAAATAATCATTTACCAGGAATCTCTATTAATCTTTGGAAACTCCCTCTCTCAATACATAAAAGAGAATTGGAAACGATTCCTAGACGATTGTTTCATTCTTTGGAATGAAAACAGATAAACTCCTAAAATTTAAAAACCTATTGAACAGCATAAACCCAAATATACAGTTCACAATGGAATACAACCAAAAGGAGCTCCCGTTCTTGGATATACTAATTAAAAAAATTAACCTTAAAATAGAAACAGACATTTTTTACAAAGCCACAGACGCCAAACAATACCTTCTTTTTAATTCATGCCACCCAAGACACACTAAAACAAACATCCCCTTCAACCTTGCAAGAAGGATATGCACAATAGTGTCAGAACAAAATACCAGGAACTTTAGACTGCAAGAACTCAAAAACACCCTAATTGACAGACATTACCCAGCTCAACTCATAGAGGATGGGATCAGACGTGCAACAGAAATCAACATAGAAACTTTAAGAAAAGCTCAACACAACAACACACCTTCCCCGAAAATACTACCTTACATATCTACATACAACCCCAGAAACAAAGAAGCCTTCACCATCATCACCCAGAATTTACCAATACTTCATAAAAACCCCAAATTAAAGGAAATTCTAAACATACACCAAATCATTAAAAGCTACAAACAGCCTAAATCACTTAAAAAGATTCTCACAAAGGCAAAATTGTCTTCTAAAATTACGGATGCAAAAGTAAAAAAATGTGGTAGATCGAACTGTGCAACATGTCCTAACCTATTGGAAGGATCAGAATTCTTCTTTAAAGAGGGACAGAAATTTAAGATCAAATCTAACTTTACTTGTGCCTCTGAAAACATAATTTATGTTATTAAATGCTCGGGCTGCCACCAAGACTACGTGGGTTCCACGGGACTATCACTCAGGCGTAGATGCACACTGCATCGACAACAGATTGCATTCCCAGAATATAGAATGATACCTTTTAGTGAGCACATTGAGAAATGCGCAAAGCAACTACTGCCACAATTTTTAATCTTCCCATTTTACCAATGTGCTTTCGGATCATCAACACAAATGAGACTGAACAAGGAAACATTCTTCATTGAAAAGTACAAACCCAGACTCAACCATCCGAACATACTCACACAGAGAAATTAACAAGGAAAAGGGAAAAAAAAAATTTAAGCGATTATCTCCCTTACACCGGAAGAAATCACTCACTACTTCCCCTTATTTAGAAATCTCCTGGAAATAAAAACAACGATAACTCCATGCAATATAAACATAACGTCACAAGAAATTTGAAAAGCTACACGCGAAACCGGTAATTTCTTTAAAAAATTTTAAATTATGTCATTTTAAGGAAAGGAAAAAAAAAATTTTTCCAATATTCTCCAGACATTTTGACACAAATATATATATTTTTTAACATTTAAGCCTTCTGTCGTTTTTTCACACTTTACCATTTTCTTATATATTCACCCACGTGCTTTACCAAACAAACTTTCTTATCTATATATATATGCACTGTAGTTGAATCTGTACTGTTAGATGTAGGCCACATATATGTATATCGTCTGAATATGTAGTATTGCCAATTATTTGGCGAAATATAAACTATACACGTTCCTTTGTAGAATCACTCATACACAAATTATTTCAAAAGTTCAAAAATGAACATTTAGCAGGTGTGAAAGAAAGTAAAATACGTGAGTTGGGCTGCAAAGTTCGTAGGCCGACTAAGAAGGAATTATGGTATAACTGTGAAATCTTGCATACGTTAATTTCAATCTTTCTTATTAATAACTGCATTGTTTCTTGTCGGGTAAACTGACATCTATTATAATTAATTATTATAATTATTCTGATTGTTCAAGAAGACTTCAATAGTAATTAATAGTCGCGACTTCTCAAAATAATGGACAAAATTTGACATCATCGTGTTATCATGTACCTGTGGAAAAAAGGGTTTAGCCCCCAACACCATTCACGCTGATATGGTTACTTCATAAGGGGATGACGCTCCAGCTTTACCAACAATGCAAAAGTGGGATACTGAATTTTGGAGGGAAAGGGAGAGTCTTGGAGATGACACAAGGTTTGGACGCCCTTCAACTGCTACCACCGAAGAAAACATTGGTCGTGTTCACTACATGCTGAGGGATGACAGGTGATTGATTATAAAGGCGGGGAGCTGGCAGAATCGTTAGCACGCCGGGCAAATTGCGTAGCTGTATTTCGTCTGCCGCTACGTTCTGAGTTCAAATTCCGCCGAGGTCGACTCTGCCTTTCATCCTTTCGGGGTCGATTAAATAAGTACCAGTTACGCTCTGGGATCGATGTAATCGACTTAATCTGTTAGTCTGTCCTTGTTTGTCCCTTCTGTATTTAGCCCCTTGTGGGTAGTAAAGAAATAGGTGATTGATTATAAATAAAAGTAGTCAATGCCATTGGACTCTGAAAGAGTTGAGATAATGCACAATGAACTTGGCAAGACTAAGGCTTCTTTCTACTCAGTGGGTGCCACGTCTTCTGACACCTGATCATGTCATGGAAATCTGGAACGTTTCCTAAGACAGGATGAGTGTTGGGTTCACCATTTTGTGCCAGAGACAAAGAGACAATACAAGCAGTGGTAACATCCCTCTTCACTTCCCGACGAAGGAGGCTAAGGTCATTTCATCTGCAAGGAAGGTGATGGCTTCAGCCTTTTGGTACGCAAAATGCATAGTGTTTATTGTTCGGATTTTGATGAAATTTGAACCATGGGTATTAGAAATAAATTTTAAAAATATACCCCAAATTTCAATTTCTTTGGATGATTCTAAGACGCCCTAACGGGAACTCAACCCCCAAATTTTAGTAATGTTTCATGGACCAAAATTACTGAATGGATCCTTATGATATTTGGAACTTAGATTCAATGCATAAGGGCGGATATGATGCAGTATATTTGCTTGGTTT
>NC_043019.1:6170684-6195684 GCF_006345805.1 Octopus sinensis | reverse complement strand
TCTTCTGCAATAATCCATAATATTCATATGTAAAATCCATTATATTATCTTGTATTCCAAATATAGTTCATATAGTTAGTTTAGAAATGGGGAATTTGCATTTACTTTAGTATGAGAATCTTGAAATTCATATGTCTTCTTGGTAATTCCTCTGTAGCAATCCATAATAGTTTTGTATAAAATTCATTATATTTTCCGGTAATCCAAATATAGTTCATAATACAAAATCAAATTATATTTTAAATTATATGTAAAGTTATAAAATAATGTTATAACTTGCTACAGAGGAAGTACCAAGACAAAAGTATTATGGATTGCTACAGAGGAATTACCAAGAAGGCATATGAAGGCAAATTTCCCCGATTCATTAATTTTATTCCATATCAAAAGTTAATAATCATAAATGTTTCAAATTTGATATCACAATTTCTCAAAATATAAGGTGCATCTAAAGAGTTTATTTAATAATGCTTTCTACTGAAGGCACAAGGCTTGAAACTTTGTGAGAGGGGACTAGTCGATTACATCGACCCCAGTGTTCCACTGGTACTTAATTTATCGACTCCGAAAGAATTAAAGGGAAAGTCGACTTCTGTGGAATTTGAACTCAGAATGTCATAGCGGACGAAATGCCGCTAAGCATTTTTGCTTGGCGTTTTAACGATTCTGCCAGCTCGCCGTTTTGATGTATATTTAATAATGTTTGCAATTATATGATGAATAGGTAAGTTTGGTATTCTATCATTTTCAAATTGCTGATTCTAGGATGTGTACAGTATCGTAGACAGGTTTCGAAACACGTACCAGTATATCTAAAATATAAAGGGAAGTAAGCTACCGACTCATGATCCCTGACGGTGGTATATATTTATGTTGTAATTGGATTTTCTTGGTAATCGTCATAAAATCCTTTATTCTTGCTTGTACACAAAATAGAGAGCTTGGATTTGAAACAGGAACATGATTTCTAAACTAAAACCTAACAACTTTCGGAAGTAAGACGCCTGAGAATGAATCATGTTCAAATTGATCTATGAATGAAAATACTGTAAATGTACGTTCTAAAAATGATTTTTTTCGCTGAAAAAAATGAAAAAAAAATTAAATATTAAGGTTAAACATGCCATGATTTGAAACTAGCCTCAGGTTCAATGATTTAGTCCAGTATGTGAGTTGTTTCATATATACATAGACATAACAGAAGTAAATAGACATCGTTTATTATAACTTGTAAAGGTTTATATTCTTTATTAATTAACATTTTTATATTTTAGGTTCTATATGTGACAGTTTAATTATGCCATGTACAAAAAGAAGCTTTGAAACTGTCTGAATTTGAAAGAGGCCGCATTGTAGGTCATTCTGAAGGCGGACATTGACAGCGTATAATCGCAGAATAACCTTGGGATCCCGCTTTCTGCAGTTAACAGAGAGGGGAAAGAGTAACCATCAGCTTGTCCAAATAAACCAGGGCCCTCTGACAGGACCCTTCTCTTTGTGAGAAGAAGTGTGGAGGATAATCCTCGTTGCAAGGCCTCTGACATAGCAGAACAAGTTGATGTCAGTCCCAGAACAGCTGTCAGGTATCTCCACAAACTTGGTTATTATGGCAGAGCAGCAAGAAGGAAGCCACTTCTTCGACCAGCCAACGTCAAGCGGAGAAAAGATTGGGCCACTGAGATAGTGGAGAGGCCAATAGTATTTTGGGGCGCTGTCATAGTCTCTGATGAGTCCAGGTTTGCTGTATTTCCTGACAGTGGTTGAGTGTGGGTCTGGAGACTGTGATCAAGAATTTGATGTGTAAAGATTGTAGCCAACAATGAAACATAACAGTTATTCTATGATGGTCTGGGGAGCAACTTCGAGCAATGGTTGATCAGAGCGGTGTGTGAGAGAAACATAAACTCAGATAAATATGTGTCCATATTGCAGAAAGAACTCTTCAAATTTTCTCATGTGGTGAAATGATTGAAGAAGACTTTATTTCTGGAAAATACGGCTAAAATGACCCAAGATTTGTTGAATGAGAATGACATTAAAAAGCTTCTATGGCCAAGCAAGTCACCAGTTATGAACCCTATCGAACACCCCTGGCGCATAAGTGGACTGGTCACTTCATAGAAAGAACAAGAAAACATCTTCAAAGTCAGATCTTGGCAAGAAATTCTGCAATCGAATATTAATAAAAACATCTTCAAAGTCAGATCTTGGCAAGAAATTCTGCAATCGAATATTAATAATCTGATCAGTAACAAGCCTAATAGGATCCTTGCATTCAAAAATGCAAAGAGCATGTCTATTAAATATTAACTATTCACATTATAACAATTAATAAATAATTTGAATTAATTTCAGATATATGTATATAATTTCACTATTACTTTCACTATTTCAGCTAACGATTCTAGTCAACGCACAAGACAGCCATTATGCAGCCACACACAAAACATCACCACGTGGACTCTGTTGAGACTAGTAAGAAACAATTATGGACTTTTTTTTATTACACTTAACTTTTAAAAATATATATTTTTGATAAGGTTCGTTTTTCAAGAACAGAAACATGTGAAATCTCTCAAAATTAAAATGTATCTTATATAGTGGCATTTTCAAACTTCTTTTTTATAAATATATACCCACTCGTATGCCACTCGTATATATATATATATATATATATATATATATATATATATATATACAGTGTACATATAAACACATAAGAGATGGACATAACAGGACATATGACTCGCTAGAAAGAGTAGTTAAACTACAAACCACTAATAGTTGTAATTCTGAAAGGGGATGAAAAATACAAAGTACCCTATTTTTCCTGGACTATGTATAATTTCAGACAATCTTTTGTAAATAAAATACAACTATTTGTGGTTTGTAGTTCAACTACTCTTTCTAGCGAGTCAGATGTCCTGTTATGGCCATCTCTTATGTGTTTAAATGTACACGGTATATGAATAATATATAGTCTATTGACTAATTTTCTCTTCTCGCTAGACCACTGCTAGCAAAGAATTTTTCTAAAATTTTTTTGACCCTAAGATTTATTATCTTGCTTAACTAATTAAATAATGGCTTTTTAGCACCAAAGATAACTTCTATTTGTTGTATTCTCTTCTTTTTCTTATCGTCTATATATACATTAAACTACGGTTTAAATTTTGAAATTACCTGCTGCCGCATACCTTATACCAAGGACCATAATTAGTGAGATAATTACCAGGAGTGCCTCTGCTTGCTTCTATCCCTTAGAAGGCTAAACACCTCTAACTTATATCTTATATATATAGATATAAATATATATATACGCACACACACACACACACACACACACACACACACACACACACATACACACACATATATATATATATGTATATATATATATATGTATATATATATATATACGCTGGTGTAAAGATAACACACTTAGTCGCGCGTTAACAAAGGAATGTGGGTCCGACTCCCACGCGGATAGGAAAGCCTTCTTTTCTCTGTCGAGGGCTTATATGCCCCTTTATTAGACTATTTTCCTTAGTCTTTGTACGGTGATCACCATAAGCTCTAAGCTTGTATAAAAATACTATTATTATTATTTACAAGATTGTAAAAACGGCACCGTATAAAAAAACATTCGTACCGAAAGTATATATATGTATATATATATATATATATATATATATATATATATATATATATATATATAAGTAGCGGTAGTGTAATAAACATTATCGACCACACATATCCAACGCATGCGCGTCTAGTATTTGCCAGTAGGCTGCGAATTGCGCGCGGTGGAGGTTAGTTTCTCAAAGCGCCTGATGTTAAAACATTTGATAGTCATGACACCCAACGCTTTGACAGAGTAATCTCCACCACGCCATCTCGTAGCCTACCGACAAATACAGTGGGTGCCCACGTGAAGTATGTGTAGTCGGCAATAAGGCGGCGAGCTGGCAGAATCGTTAGCATGCCAGACGAGATGCTTATCGATATTTCGTATGCCGTTACGTTCTGAGTTCAAATTCCGCCGAGGTCAACTTTGCCTTTCATCCTTTCGTGGTCGATTAAATAAGTACCAGTTACGCACTGGGGTCGATATAATCGATTTAATCCGTTTGTCTGTCCTTGTTTGTCCTCTCTGTGTTTAGCCCCTTGTGGGTAGTAAAGAAATAGGCAATGTTTAACATATATATATATATATATATATATATATATATATAATATATATATATATATATACATATATATATATATTTTGCCATATATATATATATATATATATTTAAAAAAGGAGATGTGGAACACGAGTTGTGATATATAAAAAAAGGAAATGAAGAAAATGCTGACAAAATAATTTAAGTAACGGAGAGTGTATTTAATTAGGTGAAAGTTCTTTTTACCGGTTGCCCATTTGTTATGCTTATCAAAAGATATTGTTTTAAGAGAGATGGAGTTCCTTTCTGATAGATTTTTTTCTCTTATCTGATAAGAGAAAAAAATCTATCAGAAAGGAACTCCATCTCTCTTAACAAAATATCTTTTGATAAGCATAACAAATGCGCAACCGGTAAAAAGAACTTTCACCTAATTAAATACACTCTCCCTTACTTAAATTATTTTGTCAGCATTTTCTTCATTTCCTTTATATATATATATATATATATATATATATATATATATTTATAATAAGATTAGCTCGTATACGAGTGGGTATATATTTGTAAAAAATGAAGTTCGAAAATGCTGCTATATTAGACAAATTTTTAATTTTTATATATACGTTATATATATGGAGTCGCAATGGCCCAGTGGTTAGGGCAGCGGACACGCGGTCGTAGGATCGCGGTTTCGATTCCCAGACCGGGCGTTGTGAGTGTTTATTGAGCGAAAACACCCAAAGCTCCACGAGGCTCCGGCAACGGGTGGTTGCTGTATTCTTTCCCCACAACTTTCTCTCACTCTTTCTTCTGTTAGCCTGCTCGCTTAGCCAGCAGAGTGGCGTCATTTGAAGGCTAAAAACAATGCGAAGCGCATTGTGACCAGCGATGTGTAGCAACATCTGATAGCCTGGTCGGTCACGGTGGTCACGGTGATATATATATATATATATATATATATATAATATATATATATATATAATTAACATCTAGAAGGTGTTTCATTTGTATTCACCAAAGTGTATATGGAACTTTGCCCAGGAGGAACCGATATCATCAGACGGTATCCAACGATCATCGGGTGTTTCGATCCTGAACAGTGACACACTCCCATTGGTGCTTCTGCAAAGGTGGACAGATCATTGCTCAACATTTACCGGTTTCCCGCTTCACACCTCTATGTTGCTCCGTAACCAGCAAGAGGCTCTGCCTGCTGTCTCTCCCATCCTGCGCTCACCTGCCCTTCGCTCTCTTCCTCTCATTCCAACACCTGTAATCATCCTCCATATTGACAGGGTGAAGAATCCCCTACAACCAATCTCGATTGGAAATATATATATACTAGCAGTATCGCCCGGCGTTGCTCGGGTTTGTTTCGACCCGCTGGAATTGAATTTTGAAAAGTAAAAATTTTGTGAACATTTTTCTGGTCGAAATACACCGAAAAGTGGCGACACAGCAGTGAAAAAATCGTAAAAAATAGGGATTTTCATAGAAAAAAGCAGCTTTTTGATGTAAATAATTTTTGGTGTTAACATGGTCCGATTTGAATTTTATGTTCTACAGAAGGAAGAGCAACCCTTCTTCTATCATACTCTCAATTTTGGTCAACTTGCGCCGCAGGGTCTCGGAGGAGATAGTGTTAGTTGAAGGTTACCAAACGTGGCGCACACAGACAACTTTAGCTTTATATAGAGATAACACACACACACAAATTACACATACATAGACACACACACACATGTATATATGTATGGATGTATTATGGGTACTTGTATCGCAGAGTGGTCCCGGTTGCGCACACGCGGATTCGCGCGTGCGAGCCAGACTAGGTACTCGATACTCGATCGCCCTTAAATAATTACTTTTTTTTACAGAAACGCGAACGTATATAACGCGCAAAATTATTCCGTAGAATTTATCAAATTAAATAACGCAAAAAAATTTATATTTTTGAAATTGCAATTATTTAGAATATAAAAATCTGGCTGCTATTTCTAGGTGCCTGAGTAACAACCTCGCGGATTTACAGATAAATGAATGAATTACTATTTTACAGAATAAAATTAAATAATTCTTGAAAATTAATTAATATTAATATTTTTTGAACAAAGTAAATAATTTTTAAAACTTAAATAATAATTTTTTTTACACAAACGCGAACGGGGAAAAGGGGGTGGCGAATTCGATTTTTTATTTTCGTTGAATGAATAGAAAAAATGTATAATATATGTTGTACATACCTAAATTTTTTCTTTTTCATGACATTGTAGCAAAATAGTAGTGAATTATATAAATACCAGCAGTACATTTTTTTTCTGGGGTATTTTTTTTCAACCTCGTCACATATTTGCCCCTTTCAATTAAACAAAGTCTTAATTAAGCAATTACGGCAGCTTAGCAATGGTTTCAATACAGGCGTGACATCTGTATCTCAATTGTTCAAAACCCTTCGAATTTTTTCGCACGTGATGATATCATAGTGAAAACTTTCAATTACGCGCGCTTAGAAGTACGCTCGCAAATTAATACTACCAAAATTTTGAAGTTCGCGCTCCGCTTGTGTGTGTGTGTGTGTGTGTGCGTGCTTTAGGTGTACGTAGGTATGTGTTTTTGTGTGTGTGTGTCACTGAAGCCATACATACATATATACATACATAATCTCTCTCTCTCTCTTTTCTCTCTCAGTCACTCACTACAAAAAGTGAATAAAAAAAATTCAGTTATTTCTGTCTTTCACTCTCTCTGTCTCTTTACACACACTAACAAAAGCACTTCACTTACACACCACACTTTCTGTGTCGCACAACCCATCAAACACCACACACACACACACACACACACTCACGCACGCACACATGTACATCAATGCTTTCGGAGTGAAATGTTAAAATATTGAGTTTTCTCGAATTTTGTCTTAATTGGGGGTAAAATTGAAAGAAATTTGTTATGGCATGACCGAATGGAGTACTTTGAAAAATCTTAGGTAAACTCTAATTGAAGAAATTGTGAGGGAGTAAATCGTTATGTATTTATTTGTTTCTGTTTGCCGTGTTTTTTATTTTTGAGTAGTGGTTTAAGGTACACTTGCAAAGAGAAAGTGGGAGAAATTATGTTGATAGCATGAGTGATCCGTTTTATAGAAATACTTTCAGTTTAGTCTTCCTCAAATCACTCTGTCGCTATTTACTCTCTTCCAAGAACATTTTCACTCACTCTTATCTCTTAGCTTGCCATACATTTTACTCATGTATCTATCAGCGTGATAGACAGAAACAAATATTACATCGCCATCGCCATCGCCATCGCATTCTATTGTCTACCTGTCAACACACACACAGTGAATTACTTTCATTTTATTCGTTGCACACTGTGTGTGCGCGTGTGAGTGTGGTGTAAACCACATTAAGAAAAGCATTTGACATACACACCAGAATGTGTGTTTTCTGTAAATTTTGCTTAATTGGAGTTTAAATTTAAAAAACTGGACCTGGCATGACCCGATGCATTCTACTCTTAAAAATGCTAGGTAAATTGTAATTGAAGAAATCCTATATTGTAGATTTCTATAACTGACAAAGGGAGGCAGATAAAATCTCCCTTTTATAATAAGATATATATATATATATATATATATATATATAATATAAGCAACAGGATATCCAGAGGTAATGCAGTACGATAGTTTCAAGCGACTCCATTTAATGGAACAATGCAACCAATATCAATTTAAATGCAGAGCAATCCTCAGCTACATAAATACATAGAATTAAATTAAATTCAGGTCTCTCGCTCTCTCTCTCTCTCTCTCTCTCTCTATCTCTATCTATATATATACTAGCAGTATCGCCCGGCGTTGCTCGGGTTTGTAAGGGAAATAACTATATAAGCATTTTTAGAGAGTTATAGCCAAAAAATAGGAAAAAATGCATTAAAAATGGAAAAAAAATTAAAGTAAATTTCTTTTTAAAATCGTTGACACATCGTAGATATTTTTAGAGAGTTACTTCCCTTATATAATAGCGAAAAAAATGCATTAAAATGGAAAAATATGATGGTAAATTTTTTTAATCGTAGACTCATCGTAGACGCGCGCTAATACCCAGAAGGGCTCGATATGACTCACGACTATAAGATACCCGGTTTTGGCCAAAATACACCCCTATGTGTTTCAATTAATTTCTAACGTAATCATAAATTAGTCTGGTTTCATTAAACAACAATAACTTTTTTATTTATCAATATATTAATGTGATTTTTGGAAGATATTTAATGAAAGTTCCTCAACCAATTCTATACTATAATTTTTGTCACAAGTGACTCTAATTGCAGGTAGATACAGGTAAATTCAACAATATATAAAATTATTAAAATTTTGTTCAAACATCGCTATAGAAAATGGGTTATTAGCTAATATTCAATTGGGTATACAACAAAATTTTACGATAGAATTTGTTTTTCTGGGTAACTTTCTGATACCCATAATAATATTTATGGCAAAATAGGCCTTAATTTCATTTAAGGTTGTGGGAAATAACAAACTATCCTTTCTTTCGTTTTGTTTACGTTTCTGCCGTAATGATTTCAAATAGGCTCATTCGAAAAAGTAAAAAGAAATAGTCTAAGGCTTTACTCTCCTGGGAAAGTCTGTGGCTTGGTGCAGTTTCTTCAGAAAAATCACCGAAAGAAACAGTTTTTAAATTTTCACTCCATTCAGGTGCTAATTCGTTTTCTTTATCGCTGTCGGATTCACTGTTTTCACTTTAATAGCTGCAAACTTGCAAAGACAAAGGAGGAGAAGGGTGATAGCGTCAGTGAAACAGTTCGCTCCGTTTGTGTGTGTGTGCGTTTGTGTGTGGTGTAAACCACATTAAGAAAAGCATTTGACATACACACCAGAATGTGAGTTTTCTGTAAATTTTGCTTAATTGGAGTTTAAATTTTAAAAACTGGACCTGGCATGACCCGATGCATTCTACTCTTAAAAATGCTAGGTAAATTGTAATTGAAGAAATCCTATATTGTAGATTTCTATAAGTGACAAAGGGAGGCAAATAAAATCTGCCTTTTATAATAAGAAAGATATATATATATATATATATATATATAATATTATATATATATAATATATATATAATATATATATATATATATATATATATATATATAATATTATATATATATTATATAAATATATATATATATGTATATATATATAATAAATAGATAGATATAGATATAGTATATTTTATAGCAAACTGTTAACTTTCAAAGCACAAAAAATAAAACGTGTCATTGAAATCAGTCTGTAAAAACTGAATTTATTTTTCTTGCAAAACATATTATGGTTACAACATACACTAAAATACGTGAAGTAAAACTAGTTTTATACGAAAACTTTCGTTTAAAAATGTGACACGCTCCCTCGACTATTTGGTGTAAAACTCACGTTGTAAATATACACGCAATTGTTTTTAAACGAAAAGATATGTGTTATGTGCGAACATATTTTTGTATCTTTATTTTCATACAATTAGATATATAATAGAAATACCTACTGTGCTGAAGTGCTGAAAAGTAAAACTTACTGTATTCGAATGTGTGTGTGTATATATATATCTCTTATTATAAAAGGCAGATTTTATCTGCCTCCCTTTGGGAGTTATACAAATCTACAATATAGGATTTCTTCAATTACAATTTACCTAGCATTTTTAAGAGTACAATGCATCGCGTCATGCCAGGTCCAGTTTTTAAAATTTAAACTCCAATTAAGCAAAATTTACAGAAAACTCACATTCTGGTGTGTGTGTCAAATGCTTTTCTTAGTCTGGTTTACACCACACGCAAACGCACACACACAGTGGGCAACGAATATACACACAAACATTCGAATACAGTAAGTTTTACTTTTCAGCACTTCAGCACAGTAGGTATTTCTATTATATATCTAATTGTATGAAAATAAAGATACAAAAATATGTTCGCACATAACACATATCTTTTCGTTAAAAACAATTGCGTGTATATTTACAACGTGAGTTTTACACCAATAGTCGAGGGAGCGTGTCACATTTTAAACGAAGTTTTCGTATAAAACTAGTTTTACTTCACGTATTTTAGTGTATGTTGTAACCATAATATGTTTTGCAAGAAAATAAATTCAGTTTTTACAGACTGATTTCAATGACACTTTTATTTTTTGTGCTTTGAAAGTAACAGTTTGCTATAAAATATACTATATCTATATCTATCTATCTATCTATCTATCTATCTATTATATATATATATATATATAGAATATATATATATATATATATATATCTTATTATAAAAGGCAGATTTTATCTGCCTCCCTTTGGGAGTTATACAAATCTACAATATAGGATTTCTTCAATTACAATTTACCTAGCATTTTTAAGAGTAGAATGCATCGCGTCATGCCAGGTCCAGTTTTTAAAATTTAACTCCAATTAAGCAAAATTTACAGAAAACTCACATTCTGGTTGTGTGTGTCAAATGCTTTTCTTAGTCTGGTTTACACCACACGCAAACGCACACACACATGGGCAACGAATAAAATGAAAGTAATTCACTTACTGTAGTGAGTGATTCTTTCACTCTGCCTCCCACTTCCTCTTTCCACCATAGACACGCAAATATATAAATAAAATTGTAAGCTAACGTGCGTGTTTGTGAGTGTGTGTGTGTGTTGTGCGTGTGTGTCTGTGTGTGTGTGTGCGTGTGCGTGAGTGTGTGACAGGAAAGTTTTTTAGACGAATATAAGACCTATATCCAATAGCAGAGAAAGACAGTAAGGTGTGATTTGAGGGAGATTTGGCTGCTATTTCTACCATGTCTAGCTGCCATGTAGGGGTCTCCCTCATAGGCTCATACATACATATATACATAGATAAGACAGTAAGGGTGATTTGGGGGAAATTTGGCTGCTATTTCTACCAGGTCTAGCTACCATGTAGAGGTCCCCCTCATTGGCTCATATATATATCATACATAAGACAGTAAGGTGTGATTTGAGGGAGATTTGGCTGCTGTTTCTACCAGGTCTGTTAGGCCTCATGTAAACTCAAGCTTTCTCATGCCTTGAACATAAGACCAAAGCAGAGAATGTATTCTTTTATTCTTCTGCTTTTTTCAGCCATTGGTCTGTGGCCATGCTGGGGCAATGCCTTGAAGAATTGTAGTTTAATGAATCAACTCCAGTTTTATTTTCGTAAGCATTGTACTTATTCTATCTGTTTCCTTTGTCAAACCACTAGGTGACAGGGATGTAAACAAATCAACATTCGTTGTCAAGCAGTGGTAGAGGACAATCACAAGCACAGACACGCACACACACACACATACATGCATACACATATACACACATACATACATATATATTATATGTGTGTATATATATTGCAGCGTGGAAGGTGTTTGTAAGCCATTTAAGAAACACACAAAAACCGTTACATTCACTTCAACATTTAAATTTAATTTGCCAAAATATTTTCGTCGCTTGAGACCGCCACCTGTTCACTGACAAAAATATCGTGCTAACGGTCGCGGTCTCAAAGCGACGAAAATATTTTGACAAATTAAATTAAATGTTTAAGTGAATCTAACGGTTTTTGTGTGTTTCTTAAATGGCTTATAAACACCTTCAACGCTGCAACTGTTTTCGTTCCAGCACACGATCTCAGATCAAGTCATTGCTATGCAAGTACATCTCTGTAACTATATATATATTTATATATATATATATATGTATATTGGTAAAAACAGTAAGATAACAAAAGAAAGAAAGAGACCTCAATATTATGTAAATAGAGGAAATCTTTATATATAAAAGTGAGGTTGTGTGTCTGTCTCCTACGATTTAGATTCCTAACTACTCCCACATTTTGCGGTGCAGTTTAACTAAAACCGGGTATCTTATAGTCGTGATTCATATCGAGACCGTCTGGGTATTAGCGCGCGTCTACGATGAGTCTACGATTTAAAAAAAAATTACCATCAATTTTTCCCATTTTTAATCCATTTTTGACATATATAAGGGAAGTAACTCTCTAAAATTTATTATTAAATCTCAGAACGTAAAAAGCTACAGTAACTCCCCTCCCCCTTTGTGGTTAGCCATATTGAGATGGCTATTATACTTTAGATCTCTAAAAATGCTTATATAATTATTTCCCTTACAAACCCGAGCAACGCCGGGCGATACTGCTAGTATATATATATATATGTATGTATGTATATATATTCCCATTTTTTGTGGTTATGGAACTTAGCTGTTCTTTCTAGCGTGTAGAATCCCTATAAGTGAATTCTCTATGTGTTTAAATATACACTATATCGTATGACTAATATATAGTCTTTTTGACTAAAAGTTTTTACACGTTAGACCACTGGAAATGTAAATTTTAATTGAATGTTTTTAATTTTAATTAAATTCCATTTCCCTTTGATATGATTGTATATATATATATATACTCACACAGAGAGGTAAAACAACGGTGAAGGTATTAGAGCTTGTTCAAGGTGCCGCATAGGTATGAGAAATAATTTTGTTGATGTATCTGTAGACTACATCATAGAATATTATCCACCATCTTCAGGTAAAATTTAAAAAAAGGGATAAATAGAAGTGATAATAACTTGATAATGAATCCAAGTAAGACTTTGCCTAAGTGGTATTTTATGAAATAACACTCGAATTTATAGAGAAAGCAGGAGTGTCTGTAAGGGACATGCAAGAAGCAAGGGATCAAACGACTCTATTATTTGAAAAACAGTTATTTTAATTAGGTTATTAGCCAAACAGGATATGAGGACGTAGAAAGGACACAGACAAGCTATAGCCAATAAATGTCTCATAGGTCATTAAAGCCCAGAAGGAAAACACCAGACTTGCAGAAAGTCGTAAAACTGTTATCACCTTTTCTCACACATACACACTCACACATGCATAGACACACACACACACACATATATACATATACATAAACACAGATATTATACACACATCCACACGTACACTCGCATGCGTGTACGTACACATGTATATATGTATACACGTATACATATACACATATACACTTAGAGCCATATATACACTTTTACTCTTTTTACTTGTTTCAGTCATTTGACTGCGGCCACGCTGGAGCACCGCCTTTAGTCGAGCAAATCAACCCCGGGACTTATTCTTTGTAAGCCCAGTACTTATTCTATCGGTCTCTTTTTGCTGAACCGCTAAGTGACGGGGACGTAAACACACCAGCATCAGTTGTCAAGCAATGCTAGAGGGACAAACACAGACACACAAACACATACACACACATACATATATACATATACACATATATACGACAGGCTTCTTTCAGTTTCCGTCTACCAAATCCACTCACAAGGCATTGGTCGGCCCGAGGCTATAGCAGAAGACACTTGCCCAAGATGCCACGCAGTGGGACTGAACCCGGAACCATGTGGTTGGTTAGCAAGCTACTTACCACACAACCACTCCTGCGCCTATGTACAGAACACTGTAAAAGACTCTTACTTTTTTTCTTATACACTGAAATCATTCACAAAAAATGAACATTGTATTCTAACCCAATTTTTCTCTTTTTTTTTGTCTAAAAAAAGAACTTTCACCTAATTAAATACACTCTCCCTTACTTAAATTATTTTGTCAGCATTTTTTTCATTTCCTTTTATATATATATATATATACTTATATAAACTATATAGATATAAACCAAATAATATAATGTAAAGAAAGATATATAAGATATACGAACAGCGTAGATGAATAACAGAAGGTAGACAAATAATAGAAGGTCATACACCGGATTATCAAATATTTCATTATTATTGAAGATAGAGGTTGCAAATATATATGAGAATGCATAACCCGGAGGACGATAATATAATTGAACATTTCGCTCAAGTAATATCTATAGATTTATATTCGTAATATTTAAGTGAGACGGATATACAGACTATGAATAAATAGTACCTAAAAAATATTATTCGAACCTATTAGGTAACTCGTTCAAAATCTAAAGATATTTTTCGAATATAATGTGAGCATATTATCCGAAGTCCATTAGACTTGACAAGGATATTGCCTGTACATTTCCCATAATTCAGTGCAGCAAAGGGTGCACCCGTAACGATCATTTCAATAGGGCAATGGATATTTTATTATGCTCCAGGTAATTTGGAATCTAATATTTTTGTCTTTTAATTCACAAATTTTTCCGCGAGTGATGTAATCTTAGCCTTATTACGATTATTGAAAGTATAAGAAGTATAAGTATTATTTACACTTGAATTAGTAAGACATGGAACCGATGTAGGCGAAAGGGATTAGGTTGACTATTACATCACATCTATATATGATATTTTTAGTGAGGCATTAAATATTTGGAGGGTACAGAAGTTTGTTTTTAAAGTTACATAATTAAGGAGATTTATGGCCAATAGTACCTCTAGTGTTATTCAAGAACTGCAGAGAGTGATAACTATTGTTAGACCTGATAGATTTACCTGAATTATCCGGGGTTACGTAAGAGATAGTGAGTTATCACTATTAGCAACGGCACTACCATTGCAATGGTGGAAGTTACAACAGATCCTTAATGGTGGAAGTTACAACAGATCCTTAATGGTGGAAGTTACCATAATCTTTAGAAGCTAACTAATCTTCACTTATGTTAGAATCGATGTGGATGTTATCCCGGCTAGTTGCATCTTTATCTGTGTTAAGGTTTATTTTTTTACAGGCACCGCTAACACTATTGCTGCTCCGAGGGTGGCTAGTACTGCTACATAAAGCGGTCATGTACTTCGACGTTGAAATAGTTCGCTGGGAGACAGCATCATTACTGGTAAGGTCGGCTACCTGTCTATCACAGATATTACGGTTGTTACTACTACTGACGTAGCAGTCTATGTTAGAGTTGCAATTATTATTATTGTTAGCATCACTACCATTTTTCCTATTATTATTATTATTATTATTATTATTATTATTATTATTATTATTATTATATTATTATTATATTATTATTATTATTATTATTTTTATTATTATTCAGTAGTTTTATTTTTATAGCGTGCTTTCACTTCACTACCGAGCGCAGCTCTGTGTGCCTTGGGTATGTGCTGTGATTTGTTGTGATGCTCTGATGGTTATTGTATGGAAAGTGTTCTGCGTAGGATGTGTGCAGTGCCTAGTAGTGCAATTTTCTGTATGTTATATGTGTTTGTAAATCCTGGTGTTTTTGTTATGTATTTGTCTGAATATTTTTTATCATACCTAATGCACCTACTATGATAGGAATGTTTTTCTGTTTTCAGGTTCCACATTCTAGTTACCTCTATTTCCAGGTCTTTGTATTTTGAGAGTTTCTCCATTTCTTTTAGAGACACGTTGTCATCAGCCGGTATTGATACATCAATTAGAAAGCATTTTTTTTCTTCATGATCTCTGACACTATATCTGGTCTGTTGGCCTTAATTTCTCTATCTGTGTGTATCGGCATATCCCAGAGTATGGTTGCTTTCTCGTTTTCTGTGACCTTTTCTGGTGTGTGCTTATACCATCTTTTTTCTGTTGTTATTCCATAATGTTGGCATAGCTTCCAACGTATGTAGGTTCCAACTCTGTCATGTCTGTGAATATATCCTTCTTAGCCAGGACTGGGCAGCTAGAGATAATATGATTTATTGTTTCTTGTCCATCTCCACATATTCTGCAGTTACTTGTAATATTTCGTTTCATTACATGTTTTTGGTAATTTCTGGTGGGGAGGCTTTGGTCTTGTGCTGCAATTAAAAATCCCTCTGTTTCTGCTTTGAGTCCTGAGCTTCTCAACCATTGCTGGGATTTTTCTTTGTCTATTTCTTTTGCGTTTAGTTTAGTGCAGTATTTACCATGAATGGGCTTTTCTTGCCATCGTTTTATCATGGATCGTTGCTGTTCTATTTTTAGTTTGGATTTCATTGTTTTATAGCTTTTGTTGTTTCTTCATCATCTTCTTCTTCCTCTTGTGTTTATTAGGTGGTATGATTTCTTCTTTGTATTTGTCAGCTTCCTTAAATACTGAGAACAGTTTTTTGTTTTGCTCGTGTTTTGCTGCTATCTGGATCAGTTTTCCTTCCTTCTGAAGTAGGTATTTTTGCAGTCCTATGGTGGTTATTTTATAGTAGTTTTCCAGCTGTATAAGGCCTCTACCACCTTCTATACGTTGTATATATAGTCTTTCTATGTCAGATTTTGGGTGATGCATCCTAGATCCTGTCAGTATTTTTCTTGTTTTTCTATCTATTTTGGACAGTTCATTTCGTGTCCAGTTAAGGATATTGTAGCTGTAACTTATAACTGGGACAGCTAAAGTGTTGATACCTATTATCTGTGTTAATTATTATTATTATTATCATTATTATTATCATTATCATTATTATTATTATTATTATTATTCTATGTTTGACTTTTGCTTTATATTTGTACAAGTTGGCTCCAAGTCTCACCCAGAGACCTCAAGAGACAACAGGGTTGGAAGTTCATGTTGTTGTTATGCCTAGTGTGCCATATATTTGGGGGGTGGGGATGTTGTACTAATGAATGTCTAAAAAAAAAAATAATAAAAAGTTTTTTTTTTTTTTTTTTTTTTTTTAAACCGAAAATTATGGTGTTGTTTTAAACCTTGAGGTTACATAGAGAGTATTTTGCGTAGGATATGAGCAGTTCCCATGAGCACTATCGTTTGAACTTCTGCCATTTTTGGGTTTCTGGTATCTGAGTTAGGTAGCTATCAGCCCCTTTTGCTATCATTCCCAGGGCACCTATGACAACAGGTATTGTTTAGTCTTCAGCTTCCACATTTTGCTGATTTCTATTTCAAGATCTTTATATTTGCTCAGTTTTTGGTAGGTCCTGACAGATACGTTTATATCGATTGGGACAGTCATATCAATGAGGAGGCATTCTTTGTTTGAAGTCTTTCAATATGATGTCTGGCCTATTTGCATCTATCTTCCTGTCAGTTTGAATGGTGAAGTTCCAGAGGAGTGAGATGTGGTCATTTTCAAGCACTGGGGGTGGTTTGTGTTCCCACCAGTTTTTTCATGGGGCAAATCCAGGTTTTTACAGATTACCCAGTGAATATATTGTGCAGCTCTATCGTGCCTGTTGAGATACTCTGTAGGCGCTAGAAGACTGCACTTGGAGACCACATGGTCAATGGTTCATTTTGTTGCTTGCATACACGACACGTTGGACTGCTTCTGATCTTTAATATGTTGGCCTGGTAGTTTCTTGTTGGTAGGCATTGATCTTGAGCTGCTATGATAAACCCCTCTGTTTCAGATTTTAAGCCAGAGGCTATTAGCCATTGATGGGTCAGGGCTTTGTCGATATCTGCATTATTCGCTCTCTTTGGGTATTTGCCATAGAGAGGTTTTTCTTGCCATTTATTATTCAGAATATCTAAGGCCGCAGTTTTGGCACGGGTTTTCATGCGCCTAGCTTTTTCTGTGCTTGTTTCTTGTATGTCTATCTCTAATTCCGAAATTGGTTGTATTCGGAATTCACTTAGATATTCCTTGCCTGTTTTGTGACTGAGTATGATGCTTTCTTGTTTTCATGTTTTGAGACAAGTTTTAACATCCAGTCCTCAGAGTTTTTCAGGTAGGTGTCTAGGCCAATTGTAGCAATCTTCATTGTTATTGCCAGTTGCAAAAGACCACGGCCTCCCTCTTTTCTTGGCAGATAGAGTCGTTCTGTATCTGCCTTAGGGTGGTGCATTCTATGCATTGTCAACAGTTTCCTTAGTTTTCTGTCGAGCTGACATATTTCAGTAATTGACCAGTTAACAATATTGAAACTGTAAGTCACGACTGGTATAGCTAATGCATTGATTGCTTCGATCCTGTTTCTTGCATTCAGCTCTGTCTTGAGTATTGCTCTCACTCTTCGATAGCATTCTCTCCTGATCCTTTCCTTCATCTCTGAATGCCTTATTCCGTTCCCTTCAATTACCCCTAGGTACTTGTAGCTCTCCGCTGGGTCTAGTTCTTTTATGACATTCTGTTGGTCAAGGTTAACGTTAGATGTTTCTGTCATTTTTCCTTTGATAAAGGTAGCCTTTGCACATTTATCGAGGCCGAATTGCATTCTGATGTCGTCACTGAATTGTTTGACTATCGCTAGTAAGCCCTTGAGTTGTTGACTGAATTGTTTGACTATCGCTAGTAAGCCCTTGAGTTGTGTGCTTTCACTTCACTACCGAGCGCAGCTCTGTGTGCCTTGGGTATGTGTTGTGGTTTGTTGTGATGCTCTTATGGTTACTGTATTGAAAGTGTTTTGCGTAGGATGTGTGTAGTGTCTAGTAGTGCAATTTTCTGTATGTTAAATATATTTGTAAGTTTTGGTGTTTTTGTTATGTATTTGTCTGAATATTTTTTTATCATACCTAATGCGCCTACTATGATAGGAATTGTTTCTGTTTTTAGGTTCCACATTCGAGTTAGCTCTATTTCCAGGTCTTTGTACTTTGAAAGTTTCTCTGGTAGATTGACAAATTTATTTTTTGAACCAGTTGAAGACACACAAGTAAGTCGATTAGATCGACCCCACTGCTCAACTGGTACTTATTTTATCAAACCTGAACGGATGAAAGGCAAAGTCGACCTCGGCGGAATTTGAAACTAGAACGTAAAGACGGACGAAATGCATTTTCCACAGTGTGCTAATGATTCTGCCCGCTCTCTGCCGTTATAATAATAATAATAATAATAATAATAACAATAATAATAATAATAATAATAATAATAATAATAAAATAATAATAATAATAGATGCGAATAGACCAGACATCATATTGAAAAACTTCAGACAAAAACATGCCTCCTCATTGATATGACTGTCCCAATCGATATAATCGTATCTGTCAAGACCTACCAGGAACTGAGCAAATATAAAGATCTTGAAATAGAAATCAGCAAAATGTGGAGCCTGAAAACTAAAACAATACCTGTTGTCATAGGTGCCCTGGGAATGATAGCAAAAGGGGCTGATTGCTACCTAACTCAGATACCAGGAAACCCAAAAATGGCAGAAATTCAAAAGATAGTGCTCATGGGAACTGCTCATATCCTGCGCAAAATACTTTCTATATAATCTCAAATTTTAAAACAAACATAATTTTCATATGGTTTTTTAGGCATTCACTAGTACAACACTAAGTACAAAACCAAATATATGGCACCCTAGGCATAACCCCAACAGGAACTTCCAACTTGTTGTCTCTTGAGGTTTCTGGGTGAGACTTAGAGTCAGCTTCTGCAAATGTAAAGCAAAAGTCAAACATAGAATAATAATAATAATAATAATAATAATAATAATAATAATAATAATAATAATAATAATAATAATAATAACTAAAGGCGGTGCTCCAGCATGGCCGCAGTCAAATGATTGAAACAAGTAAAAGAATAAAAGAAAAAAAAAAAAAAAAAATAATAATAATAATAATAATAATAATAATAAAAAGATGGTATAGGCACACACCAGAAAAGCTCACAGAAAACGAGAAAGCAACCATACTCTGGGATATGCCGATACACAGACAGAGAAATTAAGGCCAACAGACCAGATATAGTTGTCAGAGACCATGAAAAAAAAATGCTTTCTAATTGATGTATCAATACCGGCTGATGACAACGTGTCTCTAAAAGAAATGGAGAAACTCTCAAAATACAAAGACCTGGAAATAGAGGTAACTAGAATGTGGAACCTGAAAACAGAAACATTCCTATCATAGTAGGTGCATTAGGCATGATAAAAAAATATTCAGACAAATACATAACAAAAAAACCAGGACTTACAAATACATATAACATACAGAAAATTGCACTACTAGGCACTGCACACATCCTACGCAGAACACTTTCCATACAATAACCATCAGAGCATCACAACAAATCACAGCACATACCCAAGGCACACAGAGCTGCGCTCGGTAGTGAAGTGAAAGCACGCTATAAAAATAAAAATAAAACTACTGAATAATAATAATAATAATAATAATAATAATAATAATAATAATAATAATAATAAATAAATAAATAAATAAATAAACCGTGTTAACTGGAACGACTCATGTACTGAGAAGAGCATTATCGCTATGAAAACAACATCCATTCATGAATTTATTTATTTATTAATTTTTTTAAATACATATTTTACCTGCGAATTTGCGTGTGTAATCTGGGAATGCATACAATGAGCTTCTCTGCCCTAGGTGTGCGGGAAACACTCGGCGAGAGAAACGGAAGAAAATTTGAAAAAAGTAGGAAAAAAAAATAATAATAATAATATAAAAATGATTGAGGTAACTCCCCCTAAAGATATAGAGTCAAAATTAAAAGAAGAGTGCACTCTTCTTTTAATTTTGACTCTATATCTTTAGGGGGAGTTACCTCAATCCTTCTATATTAACCAAAATGAAGTAGATTGATATAAAAATTTATTTTGAACCAGTTGAAGACATACAAGATGTCGAAACATCGTTCATTAGATAACAATGGTAATAACAACAACAACAACAACAACACAACAACAATAATAATAATTAATAATAATAATAATAATAATAATAATAATAATAATAATAATAATAATAATGATAATAGTAATAATAATAATAATGATAATAATAATAATAATAATAATAATAATAACAATAATAATAAAAAAAAAAATGTCCGGAGATAAAACTATCAACAAAAAAAAAATACAGACGAATATAGATCTGCTAGTCTTAAGAAGCGGCGCTATGAGCAATGCTTACATGTAGTGAACCCTAAACTGACAGATCCATCTCCTAATATAAGAATGGATGCTCGTCATGCTTCAAGGTCAACAAATCAAACAATAAACCGCATTGGTCATTGCGCGGATTACAAAAGACCACGTACCCGAAAAATTGAACAAATCCTGATTGAAAAATCAGTTACTGGATCAAATCTTCCCAACACACAGGAGCTGGACGAACTCCACAACCGGAATATTCCAACAGATGGCCATCCATGCTCATCACCAAATAATCAAAAGAAAAAAAGAAGGAAAAATGGTCTAGGGAAGATAATAAAGAAGTTCTGAGGCCTTCTACCATGCCATATTTCCCCACAGATAAGTCTAGCACTGTACAAGCATACTTAAACTGGAGACAGAAAACACCCTGAAGTAAGACCCTACATAGACAGTAACAAGCTTGCCAATGTTAGAAGAAACATGATAAAAAAGAAATTACTGACTGAAGTAGAGATTGATCAGGTTAGACAAGCAATATCGGATAAAATGAACGAAGCTGCAGCTAGAGAAGATAATACAGAGGAAATGATTATAGACCAGCCCAGGGCGGATATTTAATAAAAACGAAGAGAGGATTGAAAGAGTTAGTATAAGTGATAGGCAAAGTGAAATACGCCCTGAACCAATCATAAACACTAAGACAGATGAGCATCAAATAGAAAGAAGAAAGTCACACAAATATTGACCCAACAGAACTACATGAGCTAAAAAAATCAAATCATGATTGAATGGCTGAAAATTAAAGAAAACCAGCATGGATGAGCGTGATACACTTCCTAAAATCCGCAACTCTAACCAAAACATGAAAATAATTGGTAAAATCCGGCTTGCACTTAAGGAAATAATTTCAGTTAATGATGTTGATATCACAAACCTCAACCACCTATACTATGCATCCGCGAAAATCTCAACGATCCTATGTGGTGTAAAGATTAGAAAACGGCCAACAGACCCACAAAAGCCTTCTTGGCAAGAGGGTCTGCAAGAGGCCGTGGTCTTTTGCAACTGGCAATAACAATGAAGATTGCTACAATTGGCCTAGACACCTACCTGAAAAACTCTGAGGACTGGATGTTAAAAACTTGTCTCAAAACATGAAAACAAGAAAGCATCATACTCAGTCACAAAACAGGCAAAGGAATATCTAAGTGAATCCGAATACAACCAATTCGGAATTAGAGATACTACATACAAGAAACAAGCACAGAAAAAGCTAGGCGCATGAAAACCCGTGCCAAAACTGTGGCCTTAGATATTCTGAATAATAAATGGCAAGAAAAACCTCTCTACGGCAAATACCCAAAGAGAGCGAATAATGCAGATATCGACAAAGCCCTGACCCATCAATGGCTAATGGCCTCTGGCTTAAAATCTGAAACAGAGGGGTTTATCATAGCAGCTCAAGATCAATGCCTAACCAACAAGAAACTACCAGGCCAACATATTAAAGATCAGAAGCAGTCCAACGTGTCGTGTATGCAAGCAACAAAATGAAACCATTGACCATGTGGTCTCCAAGTGCAGTCTTCAGCGCCTACAGAGTATCTCAACAGGCACGATAGAGCTGCACAATATATTCACTGGGTAATCTGTAAAAACCTGGAGTTGCCCCATGAGAAAAAACTGGTGGGAACACAAACCACCCCCAGTGCTTGAAAATGACCAAATCTCACTCCTCTGGAACTTCACCATTCAAACTGACAGGAAGATAGATGCAAATAGGCCAGACATCATATTGAAAGACTTCAAACAAAGAACATGCTCCTCATTGATATGACTGTCCCAATCGATATAAACGTATCTGTCAGGACCTACCAAAAAACTGAGCAAATATAAAGATCTTGAAATAGAAATCAGCAAAATGTGGAAGCTGAAGACTAAAACAATACCTGTTGTCATAGGTGCCCTGGGAATGATAGCAAAAGGGGTGATAGCTACCTAACTCAGATACCAGGAAACCCAAAAATGGCAGAAGTTCAAAAGATAGTGCTCATGGGAAATGCTCATATCCTACGCAAAATACTCTCTATGTAACCTCAAGGTTTTAAAAACAACCATAATTTTCGGTTAAAAAAAAAAAAAAAAAACAAAAAAACTTTTTTTTTTTTTAGACATTCATTAGTACAACATCCCCACCCCCCAAATATATGGCACACTAGGCATAACAACAACATGAACTTCCAACTTGTTGTCTCTTGAGGTCTCTGGGTGAGACTTAGAGCCAACTTGTACAAATATAAAGCAAAAGTCAAACATAGAATAATAATAATAATAATAATAATAATATAATAATAATAATAATAATAATAATAATAATAATAATGATGATGATGATGATGATGAAATAATAATAATAATAATAATAATAATCATTATTATTATTATTATTATTATTATCATCATCGTCATCATCATCATCATCATTATTATTATTGAGCGAGAGCAGCACATGCCATTGAAGTGACACTGGGGTACAAATATACAAAGTCCAATATACCCATCATGTCTATCCGTCTCATAATGGTACACCAGGTACATTCATCACAACCATATATGCGCGACGTGGTGACTTCATATCGATATACACAGCACATGACGTTGCAGGTGGGATCCAGTTAGAATTTTCTCCAGGTCGAGTAGCCCGTCGCACTAAAAAGGTCTCTGAATAAGGATTGTCTAAGGATGACGAACGAAACACCCTTGTCTCCGTGGGTGAATTATTTAAACCTTAAAGAATCCCTCTCAAACTATGGCTATGGTGATCCCCCACTATTCCTGCTAGTTAGTAGTGATGTACATATCGTCAGCCACTAAGGGACATGCTCATCTTGTTAAGGTCAAGCAACCGACAAGTACAACTGTGGAATTTAGCACAATATTTGCTCTGGCCCATCTTTTATACCAAGATAAAACATGTACATGATAACACTTCCAATCAGTTAAGATCAGAAGCCATAGAGGTCCCTGCCTGATATTGGATCAGGGCATTATTATATTATTATTATTATTTTTATTATTATTATTATTATTATTATTATTATCATTCAGTAGTTTTATTTTTATAGCGTGCTTTCACTTCACTACCGAGCGCAGCTCGTGTGCCTGGGTATGTGCTGTGATTTGTTGTGATGCTCTGATGGTTATTGTATGGAAAGTGTTCTGCCATACAATAACCATCAGAGCATCACAACAAATCACAGCACATACCAAGGCACACAGAGCTGCGCTCGGTAGTGAAGTGAAAGCACTATTATTATTATTATTATTATATTATTATTATTATTATTATTATTATTATTATTATTATTGAGTGAGAGAGCAGTGTATGCCATATTTTTATTATATCTTCTCACTGTTCCTCTCTGATCCGTGCTCTATATTTACGCATCTTTTCACAGGCAGCTTGCAACTGTGTTTCTTGTGAATCCATTGTTTAGGTTAAATAACCCTTATAAATATAAATATCAATTCTTAAAGCGAGCGGACGATAAATAATTGCACTTATGCGTATGTGATGGTCGCTAGAAAAAATTAGTTGAATAAAAAATACTTTCCACCATCAACACACCACCACCTCCACCACCACCTCCACCACCTGCTCTCTCTCCCCATCCCTCTCTCTCTCTCTCTCTCTCTCATAACTGCCTCCTCTGTTCATCTCTAACTACCTTCCCCTTCGCCTAACTTTTTAACTACGTAATAAGTATTCCTTCCCCACCCCACCGCACGTCGTTAGCATTTCTCTCTTCCTCTTTTTCTCGCGTCGTCCTCTCTCGTTCTTCGCCTCCACCTTCAGTTGACCACGTGACTATCTGGCACAAGTGTATTAATATTAATCACCTTTCTCTCCTTTGCCCTCTCATCTTTCTACACTCCTCCCTCTCTCTTTTTCTCACTCTTACTCCACCTCTCTAACTAACCAGTGTATAACGGGCGAACGAAC